>NC_071991.2:63062954-63365984 GCF_028885655.2 Pongo abelii
ACTGCCATACCCAGTTTGCCCTTTCAACCCCAATAATGCAGTATAGAAACTATTTACTTTTAAAAGGTTTAGCAAGCTTTGGTTTTTAGAATGTCTGATCTCAGCACCTTTGGATTGTAAAAGAATGGATTTTCAGTCTGTGTGACTCTAAAGACTCTTAACATCCCCCATATGGTCTGCGTTGTTTTGAGTACATCTTCTATGAATGTTGCTCAAAGGGAGAACATCCAAATTCATGGGTCCTGGGCAATTTCTCGCCGGTGAAATAGAGAACTGGGATCTATTCAAAAGCTTCAAAGGTTTTCAGCCATTATAATCATGGCTAAATGTTAAGCATGAGGAAATCAGAACGATCTTCCTCTGAACAATCTTCCTCTTATCTATTCAGACAGCTAAACTAATGGTCACAAAGTTCTTTTCTGATAATGAAGAAGTACTGTCTCTTGGACAGTGGGTAGTAATTCACTCAACAAACACTGATGGCGTGGCTACTATGTGCCAGCAACTGGTCTAGACACTTGGGCCATGTCAAGGAATAAAAAGACAAAGATCTTTTTTTTTTTTTTTTTTTTTTCAGACGGCATATAAGCTCCACCTCCTGGGTTCACGCCATTCTCCTGCCTCAGACTCCCGAGTAGCTGAGACTACAGGTGCCTGCCACCACGCCCCACTAATTTTTTGTATATTTAGTAGAGATGGGGTTTCACCATGTTAGCCAGGAAGGTCTCGGTCTCCTGACCTCATGATCCGCCTGCCTCAGCCTCCCAAAGTGCTGGGATTACAGGCGTGAGCCGCCGTGCCCAGCCGACAAAGATCCTTTGTCTCTAGAGCTTTTATACTAAAAGCTTTTATGTATTAAACCCTATCGCATTCTTGGCTATTTGGAAATATCAATGGAATATAAATATTCCATTGGTCTATAAGTTGCAAACCAGTAACCAGAATTGTTAGTATAAACTTTCTTCCCTTGCCTCAAAGAACTCAGATACATTGAATGTATTCAGAGCTATATGTGAAATGTTTTGTTGTTCATGGGATGTCAACTCCTAAGAGTTGAAATCACTTTGTACTCACTTTGCCTAACAAAGAGTATTCAAAGAAACCAGTGGTTAGTAATAGCTAAGGAGATTCTAAAACTGACTCTATCATTCCTTTCTCTTACACTAAAAAACTCAATTTTTTTATTTTTTGTTTTTTTGTTGGCAAAACTGTATGTGGTGTGATTACTATTGCACTGTCTGACTCCCACACTCATGTTATTCTTCTAAAATGGAAAGCTCCTCGGCCGGGCGCGGTGGCTCACGCCTGTAATCCCAGCACTCTGGGAGGCCGAGGCAGGTGGATCACGAGGTCAGGAGATCGAGACTATCCTGGCTAACACAGTGAAACCCTGTCTCTACTAAAAATACAAAAAAATTAGCCGGGCGTGGTGGCGGGCACCTGTAGTCCCAGCTACTCGGAAGGCTGGGCAGGAGAATGGTGTGAACCCGGGAGGAGGAGCTTGCAGTGAGCGGAGTTTGCGCCACTGCACTCCAGAGCCTAGGTGACAGAGCGAGACTTCGTCTCAAAATAAATAAATAAATAAATAAACAAATAAATAAATAAATAAAATGGAAAGCTCCTCTCCCACCCCATCCACCCCCATAAATCCCCCCTAAATTCAACCTATCCTCCCCTCAAAGTTCTCACCTCATCCATGATAACAACCCATTCTATGCTAACCCTTGTTCATTTCCCCTTCTCTGAATCCATCACACATTTAGAGTAGTCAATGATAGTCATCCATTTATTTATTCAATATTTATTGATTGGCTACCCTGATCTGCTCCAGACACTCCAGTTAGATTTAATCATATATTGTCTTGTGGGGTTTAACGATAATTGTGATATGTTCATCTTGTCTTTTCAACAAAATGTGCATTTTCCAATATGACAAACCATGTCTGAGGCCACCGTTAGCCACACAGTGCTCTGTGTGAGTTGGAAAAGGAGCCTCTTCTGTGTGTGTGCTATGGAGAGGGAGCTCCCAGCCCCTGCTTACCCCTCCCCTGTGCACCCTCTGTCTGCACTGGAACACCGAAACAACCGTATGAGAGAGCCCAAGCATTGAACACTGCCGCAGCTAAGGGAAGGCACCTCAAAGCTTGACAACTAACTCATTTTGTCTAAGATGTAGATAGTCCTCAATTATCATTAATAACAGAATGAATCTTCCTAGCTTTGGATTAGCTAGGCTCTCAATTTCAATTCCTATATTACAAATCCGATGTAAGGACACAGTATCGAGTCTTTGTTAAGCACTCAGTTTTTGTTGGGGTGATAATAAAATTTTCCTTCCAAACCTGGACACTTGTGAGAGGAGGTGAACACCAAGACACCAAGAATTAACGGGGACTGTCACAGGCAAACTGGGATGTATGTATCCTAATGTCTACAGTAGTAAAATAAGGAGTACCTCTCGCTGCCCACTGTTTAAGAAGGTATCAGCTCTAGTCTCTGACAGTACAGGGCAAAGGAGGACAACCTGCCTCCTACGTTAGGACAGGATAGGAGATCATCAAGGACTGTAGCCAAGTGTTCATTCAGTTTTAGAGTCGAGTGGGCTGTGATGAGTCTAACATGTAGTCCTAAATAGTCATCGTGCTCTCTACTACCCTGGCCCTTTTGGGTAAGTACTAGGACTTTCTGCCCCAGTAAGAGGCTGCCCACCCACCCCTTGCAAATCCTCCCTTGTGATCCCATTTTCAGTCCTGATCACTACAATCCACCATGGTCATTTTAACAGCTCAACACCCACAGAGGTGTGGTGATATAACTCTCCAGAGAAAGAACCTCAGAGCAAAAGTCCTCTTCAGCCAATGAAGCAGCCCTTGGTACTCACCTGATAAATACTAATTGGATATCTGACTGTGAGAGAAAAACCCAGCTTCTTTCCATCCCATACTGGAGGTGGAAAGGGACTGGAACTACAGAGATCCTGTGATTTCTCTCTCCAAGGCAAAGGAAGAAGCTCCACCTTAAGATGTCATGAAAGAAGCTTGGAAGAAAGTCAGGATTATCTCTTTCTTAGGAGCTTCTTTGATCTCAAGATCAAGAGATTTTCACTCAATTCCAGCTTCCTTCTAAGAAATTTTCACTCTCTAAGTCTTTCAAACATGGAGGATGTCTTTCAGGAACTTTGAATCTATTTAAGGACATGCCAAAGTATTTCTGACCCAGAACCTTTTTAGACTAAGAAACTCACATGCAATACACATACACAAGGTCCTCTATATTTATGCCTATATGTGTATCTCCTCTCTATAAAAATAGACAAACACCTTTTATCTTGATAGAGAAAGCACATTCTATTCATAGGAAAATGGTTGGGTCAGGCTTTCTGGGCTTTTTGTTGTGCGCCACAGGGTGCCTAATAGCACTGCAGGGGCAGGCATCCAGTGTCACGCCAACCACCTACAGCATGCGTGGTGCCAGAGGCAGCAATGAGAGCACTAATTAGAGGGTGTCAGGAAACAGGAGAGAAGGAAGGGACACACACACACACACAAAAGCATGAAACTTTCCATAAAGATGGAAAGTAAAGGGGGGTGGGGTTCTCCTTTTTATTTTTGGTGGGAATTCTCTGCTTTTGGACTGTGCTTCCTTCAAAAGAGTACTTTCTCATTTTACAGTTTACAGCAGAGCTGTATTTGTAGAAATTGCTGGATGATCTTTTGAACGTTGGCTACCTGCTTAAAATAAACATTGTTTCAATCTGCTTTTATCTACATGTGCATCACGATGACACCTTCTACTCTATAGCAGTCATTGCTGACAGAACATATATTCAAGAGTCTTCATGAAGATCCCCTGGTGTTGTAAAATTTGTCCTATGGTCTAGCACTGACTGTCTTCCTAGGGACCATTTGTAGCTTTGTGTTTTCATAGACATTACATTTTTATTTAAGTGGTCCAAACCCCCTCACCCTGGATGGTTATGTTGATGGACAAAGTAGATACTACCTGTTATAAAGGTATCATTACTAATGCTACTAATAAATTGCAATGACTTCCAGCATCTAAAGATTTGGATGGTTCCAGTTATACACTTGACATTATTTTCCTGGATCTGATATTGCCTATTTTCCCCTACCAACAGTTGTCGTCTTTTCTAGTTGAGCCTTTTACAACCCTATTTGAATATAAAAATCATTTAGGAATGTTAAAAAAAAATACCAGTGCGTAAGTCTCACTCTAGACCAGTGAAATCAGAGCCTGTGGAGGGGATGTCAGAGAATTGGTTTCTTTACGAGTTATCCAGATAATTCTAGTATTCAGTGGAGGCCGAGAACCACTAGCTGTCCTCATCACATCTGTGAGTGGCCTGCTTGGCCCCACTGTCTCCTCCTTTGCACAAAATGCCACCCACTGCTTAATCAGCCTCTTTATGATTCTTAATCAGATCACCAGGGCCAGGACAAGGGGGACCTGAATGAGACAAAATTTAATGAGACACTCACTCTCTTGCCTCATCCTAGTCCTGGCCTGCAAACCAACTGACCTTCACAGAACCTTGCACTTTTTTGTCCTTGAACTAAAAGCATTTACCTCCTAATTTATCTCCCGCCATCTCCATCGAAACCTGCCTTATTTCCTCTACCTGATTTGACAGTCCTGTGCAGCAAATGTCACTTTAAGGAAAAAGACTTTTTTTTTTTAATTGCCTTTGGAGCCAGCACCAAACTATAACTAAAAACATTGTTTTCTTTTTGTTCTTTAATTTCATTTTAGGTTCAGGGGCACATGCACAGGTTTGTTATAAAGGTAAACTGGTGTCATGGGGGTTTGTTGTACAGATTATTTTGTCACCCAGTACTAAGCCTGCTACCCAATAGTTATTTTCTCTGATCCTCTCCCTCCTCCCACCCTCACTCCCAAGTAGGCCCCAGTGTGTGTCATTCCCCTCTAGGTGTCCATGTGCTCCTACTTATAAGTGAGAACATTCTGTACTTGGTTTTCTGTTTCTGTGTTAGTTTGCTAAGGATAATGGCCTTCAGCTCCATCCATGTTCCCAAAAAGGACATGATCTCATTATTATTTATGGCTGCATAGTATTTCATGGTGTATACATACCACATTTTCTTTATCCAATCTGCCATTGATGGGCATTTAGCTTGATTCCATGTCATTGATATTGTGAATAGTATTGCAATGAAAACATGTGTGCATGTGTCTTTACAATAGAATATACCCAGTAATGGGATTTCTGGGTCATATGTTAGTTTTGCTTTTAGCTCTTTGAGGAATCATCACTTACAGTTCCACGATGGTTGAACTAATTTACACTCCTACCAATGGTGTATAAGCATTCCTTTTTCTCTGCAACCTCGCTAGCATCTCTTATGTTTTTGACTTTTTAATCATAGCCATTCTGACTGATGTGAGATGGTATCTCATTGTGGTTTTGGTTTGCATTTCTCTAATGATAATGATATTGAGCTTTTTTCATATGCCTGTTGGCCGCATGTGTATCTTCTTCTGAAAAGTGTCTGTTCATGTCCTTTGCCCACTTTTTAATGGGGTTGTTTGGTTTTCTGGTGCTAATTTGTTTAAGTTCCATATAGACGCTGGATATTATTATAGAACCTTGGTCAAATGCACAGTTTGCAAATATTTCTCCCATTCTATAGGCTGTCTGTTAACTTTGTTGATAGTTTCTTTTGCTGTATAGCAGCTCTTAAGTTGAACTAAATTCCGTTTGTCAACTTTTGCTTTTGTCGAGATTGCTTTTGGCATCTTCTTCATGAAATCTTTGCCAGTTCCTATGTCCAGAATAGTCCTGCCTCAGTTGTATTCCAGGGTTTTTATAGTTTTGGATTTTACATTTAAGTCTTTAATCCATCTTGAGTTTATTTTTATATATGGTGTAAGGAAGGGCTCCAGTTTCAATCTCTTGCCTATGGCTAGCCAGTTCTCCCAACAACATTTATTGAACAGGGAATCCTTTTCCCATTGCTTCTTTTTATCAGTTTTGTCAAAAAGCAGATGGTTGTAGGTGTGTAGCCTTATATCTGGGCTCTCTATTCTGTCTGTTTGTCTATGTGTCTGTTTTTGTACCAGTACGATGCTGTTTTGGTTACTGTAGCCTTGTAGTATAGTTTGAAGTTAGGTGCTTCCAGCTTTGTTGTTTTTGCTTAGGATTGCCTTGGCTATTCAGACTCTTTCTTGGTTCCGTATGAATTTTAAAATAGTTTTTTCTAATTCTGTGAAGAATGCCACTGGTAGTTTGATAGGAAAAGCATTAAGTCTGTAAATTGCTTTGGGTAGTAAGGCCATTTTAATGATATTGAGTCTTCCTATCCGTGAGCATGGAATGTTTTTTCCATTTGTTTGTGTCATCTTTGATTTCTTTGAGTAGTGTTTTGTAATTCTCATTGTAGCAATCTTTTACCTCCCTGATTAGCTGTATTCACAGGTATTTTGTTCTTTTTGTGGCAACTATGAATGAGAATATGTTCCTGATTTGGCTCTCCACTTGCCTGTTGTTGGTATATAGAAATGCTAGTGATTTTTGTGCATTGATTTTTGTATCCTGAAACTTTGCTGAAGTTGTTTTCCAGCTGAAGTAGCTTTTGGGCCAAGACTGGGGTTTTCTAGATATAGAATCATGTTGTCTGCAAACAGGGATAGTTTAACTGCTTCTCTTCCTATGTGAATACCTTTCATTTCTTTCTCTTGCCTAATTGCTCTGGCCAGGACTTCCAACACTATGTTGAAAAGGAGTGGTGAGAGAAGGTATCCTTGTCTTGTGCCAGTTTTCAAGGGGAATGCTTCCAGATTTTGCCTATTCAGTATGATGTTGGCTGTGGGTTTGCCACAGATGGCTCTTATTATTTTGAGGTATGGTCCTTCAGTACCTAGTTTATTGAGAGTTCTTAACACGAGGGGATGTTGGATTTTATTGAAAGCTTTTACTGCGTCTATTGAGATAATCATATGGTTTTTGTCTTTAATTCTGTTTATGTGATTAATCACATTTATTGATTTGTGTGTATTGAACCAAACTTGCATCCCAGGGATAAAGCCTATTTGATCATAGTGGGTTAGGTTTTTGATGTGCTGCTGGATTCGGTTTGCAGGTATTTTGCTGAGGACTTTTGCATCAATGTTCAAGGATATTGGCCTGAAGTTTTCTTTTTTTGTTGTCTCTCCCAGGTTTGGTATCAGGATGATGTTGACCTTACAAAATGAGTTGGGGAGGAGTACCTCCTCCTCGATTTTTTGGAATGGTTTCAGCAGGAATGGTACTAGCTCTTCTTTGTACAACTGATAGAATTTAGCTGTGAATCCGTCTGGTCTTAGGCTTTTTTTGGTTGGTAGGCTATTACTGCCTCAATCTCAGAGCTCATTATTGGTCTATTCAGGGGTTCAATTTCTACCTGGTTCAGTCTTGGGAGGGTATATTTGTCCAGGAATTTACCCATTGTTTTCTTGGAAAAACATTGTTTTCTTCTCATTAGAGGTAAAAATTATTTTTTGCCAAAGTATTTTATCATGAGTAATTTGCTTTACTTTTTCCAAATACAAATTCTTCCTCAGAAGACCAAATCCCAAAACTATTGTTCTATTTCTGAGAAAATGTCTGATGGAATTCCAAGGGCTTTTGTACCATATATCATACATTGACACCCCAAAACACCTTCTACGGGTAGAGTTGTTTTACTTCCATGATGATTAAATGATATAATTTACTTTGGATGGCTGTTACAGACCCTGGATATTGTAACAGATGTCAGTTTTCTTTCCTTTAGACCCTCATTTCCAATTGCTTACTGCCTTCCCCTCCACACAGAGGCCCCACCCCTACCTCAGACGAACATGTCTGAAACTCACCTCATTAGCCTTCCCTCCAGACCTCCCGCTTCTAAATCCTCCTCTCTCCCATTCCCTATCCTGGTGACTCACTCTTTTTTCTACCCCACTACACCAGACCAGAATTCTAGAAGACATTCTGTTATGCATCCAACCAATCCAACTCCAACACCTGCTAATGCTACCCTCTCAACATTCTTCTGAGCTGTTTTCATAAGTAATACCACCCATTTCCTGAACCTACCATGTTCTCTCATGCCCCTTTGCAAATGTTACGTTCTTGCCCAGTGAGTTCTTTCAATGCTTGTCAGACAAGTGCATAGTCTTTCTGACCTAGTTAATGGCCACCTCCCATGGGAAACCGTCTTTGAACCCTCTAGTCAATAATCTCTCCAGTTCTGAGTCCCCATTGCCCCAAGTGGATGCCTCCAGTAGAGCTTTTATCATATTTACTGTAATTGTCTGTGATATGACTCTCTCTTCTCCCTGAAACCCTGGATTCCTTGGAGACAAGAGCCACTTTTCATTTATCTCTGTAGCCCCAGTCTTTAGCCCAGTTAATGACAGCTAACAAATTTACAGTGGATGTTTCTTAAGTTGGAGAATAGTTTAGTGGCGGTAAAGAGTAAGTACCCTTTAACAGTGAGTTAAACTACCTGAAATCAAACACTTCAGGACCACTATTTGCTAGTTGCATGAATCTAGGCAAGTTACTAAATTTAACTCTCTCTGCTATAGTTTTTTTAACCTATAAATTGATATAATAATAGAACCTACCTCATGGGATTATTGTGAACATTAAATGAGCTAATAACTTTAAAGCACTTTCCAATCCTGAGATTTAAGAACTCTATAAAAATACTCCCTCTCTCCCCATCCCCAGCAAATGTACTTATGTAGTTATGGACTATGAGAGCCTTTTTGAGATCACTTGCAGCACCTAACCCCATGTGGTGCTTAAGATCAACTATTTCATAGGATAGTTGTGAGGATGAATGTAATACTACATCTAAAGAACTTAGAACAGTGCCTGATACATTACATAGTAAGTGCTCAATAAACAACAGCTATTCTTATTATCATTATTGCCACTTCCCTCCCTAATTCCTTCAATAGCTCTCCAATGTTAACTTAATTAAGTCCAAATTCTGCAGCCCAAGAATATGACTGATATACCTGCTTCTCATTTATAACCAGCATTTACTACTTTCACAAATGCTGTTCCCTTGACCCAGTATTCTTTTCCAATCCCACTCAGTTTTTCACTTGTTAGAATCCAGTCATCCTTTAAGGCATGTCTCAGATATTAACTTCTTAATAAAACTTGTTTTTTGAAGTTTGAAATTATGTATAAACTTCTTGTCCTGAATGCCCTGTGAACTTCCTTTGTCTGTACTATTATTATTTTTTACTACTACTTTTATTGAGCACATAGTATGTACCAGGACCCTGATATGCACAAAATACACACATCATATCATTTAACTGAAGTAAGTAGGATGTTGTATTAGCCCATTTTCACACTGCTGTAAAGAATTACCTGAGACTGGCTAATTTATAAAGGAAAGAGGTTTAATTGACTTGTAGTTCTGCATGGCTGGGGAGGCCTCAGGAAACTTACAGTCATGGCAGAAGATGAAGAGGAAGCAAGGCATATCTTACATGCTGGCAGGAGAGAGAGAGAGAGAGAGAGCAAGCAGGGAACTGCCAAACACTTTTAAACCATCAGATCTCACGAGAACCCACTCATTATCATGAGAACAGCATAGGGGAAACTGCCCCCATGATCCAGTCACCTCCTACCCAGGTCCCTCCCTTGACACACGGGGATTATAATTCAAGATGAGATTTGGGTGGGGACACAGAGCCAAACCATATCAGAAGTTTATGCGGAAAAGTATTCAGGCAGAGTTGGAAAGGAGGTGCAGTGGTTGGGGTATGGCTGTGTTTCTGCCTGTGTCTGGCCTTGGGTTTATCCAGCTTTATGGAAAGCATATTCTTTGCTGGTTAGCAGAATAGGACCATTTGTTTCTGTCTTAAGTGACAGGGATTGTGCTTTTTTAATCTTACACCTCTAGTATAAAAATAAGATATTTTACAACTTTTTTTCAAATCTGTATCTTAGTTAATAAATATGAATTTTATTTAATCTTAACATTAGAAAGAACATAGTATGTTTTCTCTTTGATGATCCAGATGTCTCCTCTGTCAATAGGAAGATACACTATCAATGCTTTACATAACACCAAAGTACAAAAAGAGGTTTTTCTCTTGATGTGAGAAATCAGCTATGATATCCATTGCATTTGTTTTTATTTTAATACAGTCCTGTTCAGTACAAAGCATGCTGCCTTTTCCAGCAATGAATCATTTGCATTTATACACTCAAAGCATAATGTTGAGCCTGCTGATTTTTAGACCCCACTAGTGGACTAATTTGGGAATCAGAGCATCTCCATAAATTGTCTGAGGAGTTTGACTCCGCTACCTGCCAAAAATGGAGAATATATTATCCTTGGAATAATTTTTAATATACATTAGCTCATGTGGAATATTAAGCATGTGGATATGTAGTGCATTGATAGAACTTTTGTGGACAGCCTGGTGTGTTGATATCCACTCTGACATTTAGTCAGCACTGCTGTGTGCTCTCCTGAAATCAAGGAGCTTCCTTACTCTCTGGGTCTAGTTGGGTTTGTCCAGTGGGAAGCACCAATAAGAGAATGGAGGGAGAGTGGAAAGTAATTGAAGTATTTAGTCCCTGGCCCCTCCCTGGCACAGTGCCTTGGTCATGGCTCCCATCAGGCTACCTTTTCCACACAGCTCCCTCTGGCAGTAAACCTCTTCTCCCCTTGCTGGTTGAAGCCAAGGGGTGGTAACAGTTCTAGGGTCACTAGTCTTGTGGTGTCCTTTACTTTGATGATATCTTTGTAAACAGTCCCTGTATGAAACTTCTTCAAATTTCCAAATTTGGGTCTGCTACCTGCTCCCCAGATACTGGCTGAGAAACCACCATTATCATATCTCTATCTCTTAAAGTAACTTAGTGTCCAAGTTCAGGCAGGCAATAAAAAGACATACAGGTGCAGCCAGGAGGTCTTTCTAAATCTAAAATAAGTTCTAACTTGAGGTCTTACCAAAGCTCTCGAGGAAAGGCCCTGAATGAGGGAGGAATTTCTCATATGGTTTTCATATAAGACCACTCATACATATCACTGTTCCTTCTTAGAATCGGATCTAGAGCAAAAATGCCAGTGAATTCCAGAGATGACTTGTCAACTTAAATCCATGTTTACTTGCCAGGCTGGAAATTCATTGCAGCAGGCTTTGAACAGAAAATATTTGTCTTAAGTAAAAACTTGGAAGCTAGCAATGCATGATTCACAAATGGAAAGTGTCATTTTTTTAAATTGGGGAAGATGGCTGTAAAGTGGAAGATTCTGTTATATCCTTAATTATGTGGCTGGTTCTTCATAAACTCTTAGTCTAATCTGCATAGATACAAAAATTACACAGCAATCTGGAAGCTTTAAAAAAAGAAAGAACGAGAGAAAAGAAAAAAATGGCAGTAATTAAATGACAAAACTATATTCAAATAAAATTAAGGGGTTGACTTAAAGCCATGGGGGGCATCTCCCTTTGTTTCCTTCTCTGTAGCGTTTAAAGGAGAATGAAACAAAAAGAGCATTCTGGAAGTGTCTAAGCACTGACTTGTAGCCCTAGCCTGAGGAGAGGTTCGTTGGCCCAAAGTGCCCTCTGAGTCCAGCACACAGTTTTACTACTTTGGCTTCATCGTTGTGCTTCATGTCAAAGCCCCAAAGAAGAGGACCAAAATCCAGAAAGAAGGAAGGATCTTGAGTTTAGTTGTTAGGTTTATCTGTCATATCAAGGGCTTAAAGGATCCATTCTTGAGTAAAATGGAAGTTATTATAATATTAATGAAAAAAGAGGAGTATTTTAGATACAAAGAAAAGCACCCATATGCCCAACTATATTTAATATATATATGAACATTTTGCTTCATTTTTTAAAGGAATACAATAGTTTTGGATATAGTCGAAGTCCCTAGAGTATTCCTTCCTCTTCCCGTTCCTCATACTCTCTCCAGAGTCACTACAATACGGAATCTGATGCTCACCTTTTCTATCATTTAATGCTCTGACTACAAAGGTATATATTTAGAAATAGTATGCATAGTCATCATTTTTTTTACTTTTAAGTCTAGATAAATTGTGTTATACTGCATTGGGTTTTCCAGAATTATCCATGTTGATACATTGTAACTTTTAGATCACTCATTTTAGGTGCTGGGTACTATTCCATTATATGAGTATACACCATGGTTTATTTCTCCATTTACTACTGACAAATATTTAGAATGTATCTATTTTTTTCAATGGTTTGATGAACATCTTGGTAAACATCTTCTTATATACACTTGCAAAAGATTCTCTAGGATTCTTACTTTGGAAAAAAATGTTGGGCCGTGTGTCATGTACACTAGCAATGTCCCTGCACATTGATATATTGTCTCCAAAGGGGTTGAACAATTTGCATTCTTACCAGAAGGCTCTGAGAGTATTCATTCCCCCATCAGCCTTGTTTATATTTTATATGATCAAACTTTAAGGTTTTGCTAATCCAATGGTGGTTTTATTTGCATTTCCCTGAGTGCTCGTGAGGCTGAGTTTCTTCTCAAGGGTTTATTGGCTGTTCAGGTTTTCTCTTTTTCAATGATCCTTTCATGGAGATTATTGCTCCTTTTTCTTTTGTATTGTTTGTCTTTCATAACTGATTTGTATGGCTTCTTTATGCTGGGTTCTTATCTTTTGTCAGTTATTAACATAATTTGTCTCAGGGAAATTCCAGGTTCTGTCTACTAAGCAGCAAATATTGCAGATGCCTGTTGCAATTGACACATTATTCCAGGGTTGACTCTAGGTTTTGTCAAAAGGAAGAAGCAAGCCTGTTATGATATATATTCTCAGATGAATATGATAGCAGAGCAAGTCACCATCCTTTGTGGATTTAGGACCTGAGTTATTAGGGAGAAAGATCCTGGGAACACACCCAAAGCAGGGAATTAAGGATCTGTTGGAGAATAAGTCAAAGCTCATACGAGAGAGGCCAGCCTGGAAATTTACAGAAGGACAGGAGTGAAGGGTTTCCAAGAAAATGTGTTAAAAGACGGGTTAGTGGTAAGTGCTCTGTGGTGGATAGGATGACTCTAATGGTCTCTGTGACCTAGAGGAAGAGGCATCCCAATTCCCCACTGTCAGTCCAGTGTCACAGCATGCCGAGGTGGGTGGGCAGCAGGGAGAAAAACCAAAAGGGATTTGAGAAGGAAAAGCTTGCAGTTAGCTGGTATTCCTCACTGTCAGAGCCACTGATAACTTTGCAGTGATTAGTCAGTGATTTTGCCAGTGAGGATGGCCAAAACCCAACCAGGCTGTCTCCATTGCAATGTAATATCCATGGTGGCGCCAGAGCTCAGATCTGTCACCAAATTGTAATTTAACTTCGGACAGTCAAGCTCTATTTTATGCTGACTCCAACCTAGAACTAGCAAATAACAAAACTAGATGGTTTGCATTTTACCTCCTTGGTCTTCCCTTCCTCCCTGCCTAGTAGAGGTTGTGTAACTGACAAAATGACCCTCACTGAGGTGGAGGCAGGTACAAGCACATCCTTGGCATGAATGGCTGGACACAGAGTAAGAGGATTGATGGTAACATAGTAGCCAAACTGACCCTATCTTCTGCTCTGGAGTATAGCAACCTGTGTGATATTCAAGAAGGTAAGCAAAGGCTGATATGGTTTGGCTGTGTCCCCACCCAAATCTCATCTTGAATTGTAGTTCCCATAATCCCCACATGTCATGGGAGGGACCCAGTGGGAGGTAATTGAATCATGGGGGCAGTTTCCCCCATGCTGTTCTCATGATCGTGAGTGAGTTTTCGCAACATCTGATGGTTTTATAAGGGGCTTCCCCCCTTTTGCTTGGCACTTCTTCCTGCTGCCACGTAAAGAAGGACATATTTGCTTCCCCTTCCACCATGATTGTAGGTTTCCTGAGGCCTCCCCGGCCATGCTGAACTGTGAGTCAATTAAACTTTTTTCCTTTGTAAATTACCCAGTCTCAGGTATGCCTTTATTAGCAGCTGAGAATAGACTAATACAAGGCTGAAAAGCAATAAAACTTAGAAATCCCCCCAATCGAACATCTCTTTGGTTTCTAACTATTTCAGGTCCAAATAAATAAAACTAATTGAAAAACTTGTTTCACTTGGGTGGTGAAACACTGTCTCATAAATCACCAAGTGAGGAAACTGAATCAACCCCAGCACCTTGGGCACAATTAGCTGTATTAGAGAAGAAATTAAGAAGCACTCCTACCTTACTGCTTAAGCTAAGCACAGCCTTTCCCTGTAAAGCCAGACATCAATCTTTGTTGCTGTTTTTTGTTGTCTTCTTGCTAGCACGTGTGAGAGTTGGTGTTCTCACCTGAATGTAGACTGCAGAGCAATGAAATATAATGTATAGCAGACATAGTAAGGCTTGCTGTAAGCATACAGATAAGTATTCCAATAAATAAACAAACTAGTCCTGCAGTGTTGATTAATTCCAAGCCTAATTTCCTTTTGTTTTGTTTCATTCACCAAAGTCTACATCCTCTAAATCTACCTTCATGATCCATCAGAACCAATTCTACATGTCCTCAAAGCAGATTTGGAAAACAAGCAAAAGCAGATCAGAAACTCCTAGATTTCTTTTTGGCAGTTATCAGTGGTTATTACCACAGAGTCATGCAATGTTGTCAGAGACTTTAAAAAATAATAATAAGGGGCCGGGCGCAGTGGTTCACGCTTGTAATCCCAGCACTTTGGGAGGCCGAGGCGGGCGAATCACGAGGTCAGGAAATCGAGAACATCCTGGCTAATACAGGGAAACCTCGTCTCTACTAAAAATACAAAAAAATTAGCCGGGTGTGGTGGCGGGCACCTGTAGTCCCAGCTACTCAGGAGGCTGAGGCAGGAGAATGGTGTGAACCCAGGAGGTGGAGTTTGCAGTGAACTGAGATCACGCCACTGCACTCCAGCCTGGGTGACAGGGCAAGACTCCTTCTCAAAATAATAATAGTAATAAGAAGAAGAAGAAGAAGAAGGAAGAATCAAATCAGTCTGGTGTCACAGATGGCCAGGGAGTGAATTAACATGTTAGAGGATGTCCCTTGCCTTTTCCAGAATTTAGGAATATCAGACAAACAAAATCTTGAGTTAACATAAAATTTCAAACAAAGTCTAGCCCACCTTTAACATTCATCTTTACAATTCTGTTAAAAGGTTTTTAAAACAAGAGTAGGTTATTGGGTTTCCAGTCATAAATGACAATCATCATTCATAAATATCTTTTCTAAGTTTATCATCTGGTTGTGAAGTCTCTGGAATTTCTCCTTCGTTGCAATTTTAAGGAAATTTACTTTTGAACAGTGCTATCCTCCAAATTAAGTGATAGCCCATTGAAAATTCTCTATATCCATTTAATTAGGAACCCAACTTTCTGTTTCCAATTTATTTGTGCTTCTAAGCTTAAAGAAAGTTTTTTGTTTTGTTTTGTTTTTTTTTTTGAGATAGAGTTTCGCTCTGTTGCCCAGGCTGGAGTGCAATGGCGTGATAATCGGCTCACTGCAACCTCCACCTCCAAGGTTCAAGCTATTTTCCTGCCTCAGCCTCCCGAGCAGCTGGGACTACAGCGTGCACCACCACACCCAGCTAATTTTTGTATTTTTTGTGGAGACAGGGTTTTACCATGTTGGTGAGGCTGGTCTCGAACTCCTGACCTCAGGTGATCCACCCACCTCAGCCTCCCAAAGTGCTGGGATTACAGGCAGGAGCCACCGCGCCCAGCCAAAAAGGTGTACTTTAAAATTAAATTTCATCTAAAATTCCCTAATCTTGTTTCCAGTCAAATCTCTATATCCTTTTTATCTGTGTACCTAGAAAATATTTCTCCTCAAAAAAGTGATTTTACCTCTTTCTCCACAGTCGTATGAGGACCCTTATCCTCTTTGATAAACTACTGAAGATGTGAAGGAGGCTGAGGAACATCTCATTACTGTATGGGAGAAAAAAGTGGGACCTGTTGGTCAGGTAGCGTAGGAAGTCTCCTTCCCATGTTCCTCTTTCCTGGCGTGGCCCTCCAGCCAGGCTGCATGTTAGATTCTCCTGGGAACTCTGAAAGATGAAGAATGCTTAAGACCCACCTTACACTAATTAAATCAAGATCTCAAAGCGATGTCCCCAGATCATCAGCAGCAGCAGCATCACCTGGGAATTTGATAGAAATGCACGTTCTCACCCCCCATCCCCTAAGACCTGCTGAATCAGAAACTCCAAGGCTGGGCCCAGTAACCTATGTTTTAATCAGCACTTCCAGTGATTCTGGTCACATTCCAGCGTGAGAGGAAATTCCCTTGAAGTTGATATTTTATAAGTTCCCTAGACGACTCTGATGTGAAACCTAGGTTGAGAACATTTAGGGTTTTCTTCTCTTCCTATTTATTTGCTTCTGTTTGATTTCAGTGAAGAAAAGACCAACTGCCTATTTCATTTACAGTTATTTAGCTTAAACAGCTGTAGCTGAGAGAGTTCTGGCTTTCTATACTATGGGTCTAAAAATCTCAGCCTAAAATGTGCCTGGGAGAGTCTATCTCCGGGACCTGCCCTTTGGACAGAAATGAAACCTCATCCCAGAGTACTAAGAAGTACTCTTGAAGAAATGAAGAAACATTATTTTAATTATTAGAATACTAGTCATCTTTTTTATATTCGTAATGTTCAAAATCTCAAGACTTTTCAGGTTTGTTTTGTTTTCAGGGGATCTGAGTGACTTTCTGATTGCTAGTCACTTAATAAAATCTCAGGCCTGATATCACTGAACTTGGTTTGATTGATAGAAATCCTCACAGCTTTAAATAGGAAGAGTCCACGAAACCATTTCCTCCTCTTTTTTTTTTTTTTGGAGACGGAGTCTCTCTCTGTCGCCCAGGCTGGAGTGCAGTGGTACGATCTCGGCTCACTGCAAGCTCCGCCTCCCGGGGTCACACCATTCTCCTGCCTCAGCCTCCCGTTCTCCTGCCTCAGCCTCCCGTTCTCCTGCCTCAGCCTCCCGAGTAGCTGGGACTACAGGCGCCTGCCACTACGCCCGGCTAATTTTTTTTGTATTTTTAGTAGAGATGGGGTTTCACCGTGTTAGCCAGGATGGTCTCGATTTCCTGACCTCGTGATCCGCCCCTCTTGGCCTCCCAAAGTGCTGGGATTACAGGCGTGAGCCACCATGCCCGGCCCCATTTCCTCCTGTTAACTGCAGTTTCTCAAAATGTTCATCTTCTGCCTCCTCCTTCTTCCTTTTTTCCATTAACTCTCACCATACTCCATTCTTCTCCTTTTATTAGCAAGTTTTCTGCTTCTCTGTAAGATAATCGCTCTTACTAGAGCCACAATCTTCTTTCCAAAATCCTTGGGACCAGATGTTTTTTCAATTCATACCTATTTTCCATTTCTAAGGAATAATGCATTGTTCATACTGTATATACAGAGGTCTGGAGAAAAGGTAGAGATATTCAGATGAAGTGGAATAGAGGCTATGCATAGCCTTATGATGGGTAAGGTTAGGTTTGCCATCAAATCACTTGAGAAACATTTGCAGGCTTTCAGAGCTTTTTGCGTTTCAGCATTCTGAATATGAGATTGTGGATGGTGTTCTATCCTTGAACCCAAGGGTAAGCCAGCACCAGCAGCATTGAAAAGTCACAGAATCCTGTAACGAGCTTAACATCTTGATGGTGTTAAATTTAGATTGTTGACATTTAAAGGGAAGAACTTGTGAATACGTAGCTTTGAGTGCTTAGCGCCTAGACGGTGTGATGAAGGCAGCCTGGCTTAAAACATGATTTTCTATATGATGACAGTCTGGGATGGTCATGTTACTCCTTAAGATGGACTACTAAATAATCACGCTGCATCTCTCACCTATTTTTATCTACAATACAGTCCAGGTGGCTCAAGTTATAAACATTCTTTAAAAACATAAAGGAATGAATATGTTTACAATACTACAGTCTGGAGGACTTTTCAAACATAATGAAACCCCCAAAAGTCATAAAGTTAAGAGCTGTTAAATTGCACAAACATCAAACATTTCTTTAGAGCAAACATTACTATGGAAGTGTCAAAGTGTCAACAAGTATTTGCAAGATATACTGGATAAACATCTTGGATAAACATGCCTTAAAGAGTGATTTTATAAATCAAAAAGGAAAAGACCACCAGCCTAACTGAAAAATGGGCAAATAAGCAAGCCACAGACAAAAAGAATTACAAATTTCTTTGAAACATGAAGAGATTCTCCAACTTATTTTTAGTTTAATAAGATTAAATGTGAAAAACAACCCCCTGTCAAATTGCTAAGGATTAAGCCATTTGGTAATTCTGTTTTTAGAAATTCACCCTACAATTATACACACATAAATGAATGAAGAGGTACCTACAAGGATTTTCACTGCAGTGTTATTTTCAATAGATTAAGAATTAGAAACAACCTAATTGTCCTTCAGTAGAAAGATTGATTGAATAAAATGCATCCACATGCCAAAATATTCTGTTGATGTTAAAACAAATGAAATTAATTTGCTTGTGCTGACACGAAAAGGTGTCCACTGTGTCTTGATCAGTGAAGAAAACCAGTTGCAGAACAAGATATGGAGAATGATTACACCTCTGTGTAGGCTGGTATCAACATAGAAAATGAGATAATGCACACCACACTTAGAACAGTGGTTACCCCTAGTGAAAGTAAGCATAGAGGGAGGGAGTGTTTTATACAATTTGATATACAATTTGATTTATTTATAATAAGCATGTATTAATTCAATAATATATTTTGGAAAACTTTAAAAATCTGTGCACCCTTCCTGCAAGTCAAAGACAGCTTTGAGTCAGTCTTATTTTGGTAGACTTATAGTGGGGCATAGGTGGAGGTATGGTTGAAGGGATCGTCTTTCATCATTTTGTAGGAACTTCTAATTTGCAGTGGATGCCTTACTGTCCATTTGCAAGAATGCCTTATATCAGCATTTGTTGAGAATCTTAGCTATTTCGAGACAATCCCCAATGGGATCTCAGACTAAAGATATTAGCCTCATACTAAAGGAACTTCATGGCATTCAAATTTTCTTGACTGATGAACATTCTTCCTTTCACTCCTTATAAATACATTGACTGTTAACCAGTGTGTCAGGGGCCAGAAAGGTGCTATGGACACTAATGTAGTCAGCAAGTGTCCAGGAAGGTCCAAGTGCAAGCCCAGCCCTGGGTGATGCCAGAGCCCGGGCCCACAGACATCCTGCTTTGTTGCCTTTTGTAGCTGTGCAGTATATATGTATCATGTGGGTTCCAGTCAAGCCGGACTGTTCAGGTTCACTTCTGGAAGCTTTTACCAGCTGCCTAAGAGGACATGATGAGTAAGTCTGAAGCTGAAATCAGGATGACCAGAGACAGGAAAAATTGGTGCCAAATGTGAGACCCTGTTTCGTTTTGTTCTTTTTTTTTTTTTTTTTTTTAGATGGAATTTTGCTCTTGTGGCCCAGGCTGGAGTGCAATGGCACAATCTCGGCTCACTACAACCTCCGCCTCCCGGGTTCAAGCGAGTCTCCTGCCTCAGCATCTGAGTAGCTGGGATTACAGGCATGTGCCACCACGCCTGGCTAATTTTTGTATTTTTAGTAGAGACGTGGTTTCACCATGTTGGTCAGGCTGGTCTTGAACTCCTGACCTCAGGTGATCCACCCGCCTCAGCCTCCCAAAGTGCTGGGATTACAGGCGTGAGCCACCGTGCCTGGCCTAGTTTTGTTCTTGACGGTGTGGAAAGAAAAGAGCTGATGCGGCCCTCATAGTTCCAAGCTGTCCTCCCACAACCCCACGTCATTGCTACAAAAGGCTCAGAACATACTTTCAACCAAAAGCAGTTCATCTCCCTATCAGCCAGGACCTCAGGCAAAAGAGAAACAGTGGGGTTGATGTGAGTGAAACCTGCTGGAGACCTCAGTCCCCAGAAAGCAGCCCCTCTCCGTATCCCAGCCAGCTTAGCCTGAGATCAGCTAGCCAGAGGCCTGAAGGCAAAAGTTTGGGACTACAAAGAACTTGACATCACCCTCTCTCATTTTACCTTTTTTTATTGTTTTTCAAGCTAATCTAATGCATTTTAAGCTTTAGCACGCAAGTGGGATTTCTATTAGCAGCCAAGTCTGCACTGTTCACAAAATAATTAAAGAACCAAAAGGGGATCCACTGTGAAAATAAAAGCCATGAAGCTTTTTATCACTGTGATTTGCATCACTAACTTCCTAGCAGTCCATCTGATTTACAATGACGTCTTCATGACTCCAAATTTAGAGCATTTATTTGGGAACTTTCCTTCAGTCTCTTAACAGCTACCTCCTGACAGGCACATTGAAATGTATGCTGTATGTTTTGGGTTTGCTAATCCAACAGTCATTTCTGAGATCCATGCAAATGAAAAACATACCAATAAGACACGAAACCCTTAATTACTCTAATGTATGTACCAAGGCTCTCCTCCCAGCTCCTCTCTCCCTTCCTCCCTCCACCCCAACCTTTCTTAACTCCTCCGGGCACAATCCACTAGCTGAAGCATCCAGCCCACCGCAGCTCACTTAAAACGGCTGCAGGAAATTTGTTTTACAAGGCTGGTTTTAACTGAACTACCTGCTGTGCACCACATTGCTACTGTTTGTGAAATGAATGATGGGAAAGGCAAGTCTGTGATTTCATTTGTTCAGACCGATTACTCACACGTTGCACACGGTATCATTTGCTTGTCACTTAATGACTGACCAGCCTGCCTGAATCATTAGTGCTGCAGTGCAGTGAAAAGAAGACCTCACGGCATAATGAGGAGCTGAAGGAAGTGGAGTGCTGTTTTACCTAAAAGAAATGGTGCGCAGAAATCCAGCACAGCTGCAGGTGTTCCGATGACAATGTGGGAAGCAGTTAGCTTCCAATTTAGCAGAAAATTAAGAGCGAAAAAACTGTTATTTGTGAGAGAAGATACTCATGGCAAGCAATCATCCTCGCTCTGCATCCACAAGATGAGCATTCAGCTGTCTTTGTCGTGACTTAAAACAATTGGTATCTTGGGCTGCATTCAACACCAGATTGGTGCTTATTATCTGCAGTTTATTCTTTCTTGGAATATTTTGTTCCCCCCCTCCTCTATTTTATGGTTAATTTGCTTGCTTGAATGTAAAGCCATTTAAGCTGAAAAATCTGGATTGTGGCTGATCATTGTGCCAGGGCTCTGAGCTGTATGATACAAGATAATTGGCAATTTTCAAATTCATAATCTATTTTGTTTCACTCTCTTCCCCCTCCCTCTTCGTCCCTTCTGCTAGTTTTTCTACCCCGTTCTTTGGCATAGTCTTCGAAACTGGCCACAGAGGGAAGGTGAGAGCATGCAAATTCCTCCAGTCGAGACCCCAAACTCCCACGATGTCTCTTTGGGGAAATGGCAAAGCTCTGTGATGTGAATCCACATACCTCCAGGGAAGGCAGTCACAAAACACACACACACACACACACACACACACGTTTTCCCATGGAAAGATTTCATTCCATTTGGAACCAACGCTCAAAGTCATGTCAGTAGGATAATAAAAAGATTTTTACTTTATTTGAGGTTTTGGTTTGAGGCAGGCAAGAAAAACCTGAGATTCTATAAACCAACTGAAATGTTCCCATTTGGTTGTGGTCCAGTGGATAGCTCAAACATAGCACATTATATTCCTATTACCCCTTGCTATGCTAATCAGGGTGATGATAAAGATGCCCATATCCATGCTGACCAATACCATTTTCTACTTAAAACAAGTCTAGCCCATTTACTCCTAATAGTGTGATCTCTTCGTGTTTTATTCTTTTCTGTTTTTCTGATAGGTTATCAGAGTTCACGCATTTCAGTCAAGTAATTTGGGACCTGCCACGTTTCTCTCAGATATCTTTGGAGATGAAGTAGCGCACTCCTGTTGTTCTACCTGAACCTGAACGCAGAATGATGGTAGTACTCTATGTACAATTTCTCAGTGGAATTTGCAGGGGTGATAGCAATATGTTAAGCAGACCAGAGAGTTGTCAACAGCGATCCTGTTGCCTCAGCTCAACAGAATAGGCAGAGATTCTCTCTGATTAAGAGGGTTCAATTTTCAATGAAATTTTCTATTCTTGCAAATGGCCAGGCCTCATTTCCTTGAAAGCAGGAAAGTAATGTCCTGGTTCACTTTTCTTCGGCTTATTGATTCTAACGTATTTATTTTTCCATTCTGTCACTCTATTATGTCTATGGACACAGCTGCTAATAACATCAGTTAAAACTGTAAAACATCATGTTTCCCATTTTTGCAATAATTTTCCACTTGAATTGTATTTTTCATGTACATTTGGGTAAATTCACAGAAAGAAAACACAAAAGAGAAAGAATAGAAAGCACAAGTATGGTGACCAATCATAGGCAAAACAAGCAACAAATTAGCAGACGGAGGAGAAAAACGAGCAGAGGGGGATAGAAGGGTTTCCACCTGCAGATCCTATTTTATGTTCTGTTTTTATCTTTCATGACTGTGTCTTTTATGTTACTCCCCAACTCAGACACTCAAATTCCCTTTCACCGTAGCCGTATTTATTTTTCAAAATACTGGCAGGCCGAAATTTCCAACTGATGCGCTGCTTTCTGTGGTATAACTTGGATTTCCAAGTACTCCCCATCCCATGTGGGTTTCATTTTACTACTTCCTCACGCGGATATTCTGCTGTCACCAGCTGGCCTGAGAAAACACTCAGGCACACTCTATGTTTGTGTCCACTAATAGTCACTCCGTCTTCGGTTCTGCCAATTTGGTGCATAATATTTTCATTTTCTCTATATTCATTTCCAATACTGCTGTCAGGTTCCAGCGTCTCCTTCATTAAGCTTCTCCTCTGGTTTCATAGCAATCAGCAATGAAGGATCTTTTGTGAGGCTGAGGGAGAATTGATCTTGTTCTCCCACCACACTTGTGGAGCTGCCAGAGCAGGAGGATTTACTGCGTGTCACGCACATTGCCTGGAGGATGCTCTGTGTCCCCATTTGTCACACGGCTCCCATTGCTCACCAGGCGTGTGGGCTTGTAAACTTATTTCTGAAAACGTGAAAGGATTATCCTCGCTCATAAAATGCAAAATTTGCTTAACTGCCTTAGAAGATTTAAGGCTGTTCCACTTGTTTTTAAAGAAAGGCTTATTTGAATTACAAAGTATGACTGCTGTTGTGGTCGGAGAGAGGGAGGGGATGGCTACAGGCTGGCCAGAAAGACTCACTGTCAATGGTGCATAAAGGAAGCAATCATGTTGACTTCCATGCTCTTCTACACTGTGAAACAAAGTCCTGGCGCAAGGCATCTATTTCTTTAAGGGTTCCTGGTCCAATCTGCCTAATTATCCTAACGGGCAAAAATGCCAATGCAGAAGAGCATTGATAAATAATTAAACTCCAGTTGGCTATTTAACTTTTATTTAGCTCCTAAGGAATGGTAGGTTTGCAATAGCAGATACAAAGGCCTAGACCAAGGGTAGCATCTCCATATTTGGTAAGTCTAGTAACATCCTAAATATGCACATGAAAGCCTTTGTGTTTTTTATCATTTACAGAATCCCATAGTTATTTTTATACCCAATCCAGACATAAACCGACTCCTACAAACTGAGTTGTATGTGACATTTATAACGGAATCCAGATATGACTATACTTTTGTAAAAACATCAATAAACAACACCACCACCAACAAAAAAAACCTTTGTTCCCTTGTTAAATCTAGATCCTGCAGAGAAAACACCATCTAGGACTAGCAATAAAATAAAATCACCTGTGAGAGGGGGCAGCTGTATCTCTTGACAATCCTTCCCCAAGGCCAACCTAGAAAGCCAGTCTTACCCTATCCATTGCTCTCTGCAGATCCCTTGGCAATGATGACTATGTCTTACTGGATTTTGTATCCCCCACACCCATATTGGTGATTGGTACATGTCAGTGCTTAGTAGATGGGTATCTGGGTAAATGGATGAGGTGTGTAGTTTTGTGGCCATTTATTTCTTCTTCATTCTCAATGAATAATTTCAACTCAGATCTGTTCATTCAAAGCAATTCATAAATTTACAAATTTATAAATGGATGTGATATTTCTGGTGGAGAGAAAACTTCTTGAGGAAGCCTCAAAATGTGAAGTTAAAGGAGATTTATAAAAGAGAATATCAAAGAGAATGTTCAAATGTAACCAACCCCATGGAATGGATGAAATAAATGATAGATACAGAGATAGAAGAAAGAAATAAGGGCTGTTATGCAACCAGCTGAGCCAAATGCCCATCTTCTTCAGAGGTGAGTAACAGGAGACTGATTTTAGCACCTGCAGAAAGGGGCATTTCATGAGCAGCCTTCACCATACTTGTGAGTCAGGAAAAGTTTGCTACTCTTTTTCTGTCACCCCACTTCTTGTCCTCACTCCCAGGTAACTATGCTACATTACTCTGTCACAGAGGGAACTGTGGTACGCTTCACCAATTCTTACTAAGGCAGGACAACAGAAAGAAGTTCTGTTGTGACTCCCTGCAGAAATTAAACAGGGTATACAAGGAAAGTCTCTGGGGATATAGAAACACACAAGTGTTCTACCTAAATATAATTGAGCACCTCCTCTTAGCCCCACATTGGCTGTATTTGACAATGGAATTTTTTCCCCTTCACATCCTCCATTTTTCCATTTTGGTGCCATTGGCTTCACTGTTTTTGTTTTCTTCTGCCGGCTCCTTTGAGTGGCTCTCTCCCGACTATGAAATAGGCCTCAGCCTCCCATTTGGAGATCAGGTGCTCTCTCTCAGGTCCTCCCTGGGCTGGTTCCCTGTGGGTGTCACCATCGGGCTCTATGCGCCGCCTGTCTGTGCCTTCCCATTTATGGCAATGGCAGTACCCTTATCCTGGCCCCCAACGCTGCACTTAGGACACCACTCTGACTCCTCTGTCTTTTTGCCTATCATCTACTCAGTCCGGCCAAGGGATATCAAGAGTTCATTCTAAAGCTCTTTTCCATTTTTCTCATTTTCACTGTTACTACCTCAATCTAGGCCTTCATAGCTTTGGGGCTGAATTATTGTATTAGCTTAAATTTTATTTTTCTCATTACCACCCCTCACAAACACACGCCCACACCTTCACCTTCTCATGCATCTCACATGCAGTTGCTAGATTACTACTACAAAAATACCATTTCTATTAGGCTTATCTCCTTTAAAAAAAAACCTTTGATTTTTTTTTAATTCACAAATAAACATTATATATATTCATGTGTACAACATGAAGTTTTCATATATGTATACATTGTGGAAAGATTTAAGCAAATTAACATATTCATTACCTCACATACTTATCCTATTTTTTGTAGTGAGAACATTTAAAATTTACTCTCCTAGCAATTTTCAAGTGTACAATGCATTGTTATTAACTATAGTCACCATGTTGTACAATGATCCCCTGGACTGATCTCTATCTTAAGAGCTAAAAATTGTCTCTTTTTTGGGGGAACAGCATAGATTTTATGTAATTTTTAAAAATACTATATCTTAATATAAGTCTAAATGTGACAATTTTTTTGTACCTTATTACCAGGAGTATTACTCTCTACAGTTTGGAATGCGACTAAAATGCCCCAGGACAACTACCTGTATTCAAAAATCTCTCTTTAGTTTCATGGATCTCCAAACTCTGATTCCACTTCATTAAAAGATGCCTTTGACCACAATTAACTCCTTCTGCATCTTTGATATTTCTCCTCAAAGATAAAAGGTTTTCTTTTATCCTTAGAGATGGTTTTAAACAGAAAGAAGGGGAATATAGATATACTCCGAGGGTATGATGTTACATAAACACCTATATGCATTCCTTTTCACTTAGGACAAGCTTACCCTGACACCCAGCAGATTCTTTCCGAATTCTGTCCCTCACCCTGTGCCTTACAGAGCCTACATTTATTGAAAATTTGCTTTGCATATATTATTTAATACTATATTTAAGATTATATTTGAATTGTCCTCACTTATCCAAGGACAATTGGATATCCAAGGGCACTGGATATCTTTCAGTAGACGGACTATGGATATTTTTTGCTTTAATTATTTTAAAGCACATCTGGACAAAACAAGTTTTAAACTATAACTTTTTTCATAATTTTGCATGGACGAGAGGTGCTAGGGAAGAAGTAGGGCAGGGGTCCCCAACTCCTGGGCCACAGACCAGTACCAGTCCCTGGCCTGTGAGGAACCTGGCCACACAACAAGAGAAGAGTGATGGGTGAGCAAGCATTACCGCCTGAGCTCCGCCTCCTGTCAGATCAACAATGGCATTAGATTCTCACAGGAGAGTGAACCCTATTGTGAACTGCACATGTGAGCATCTAGGCTGTGTGGCCCTTATGAGAATCTAATGCCTGATGATCTAAGGTGGAACAGTTTTATTCTCAAGCCATCCCCACCACTCCCCCATCCGTGAAAAAATTGTCTTCCATAAAACTGGTCGCTAGTGTCAAAAAGGTTGGGGACCGCTGAAGCAGAGGACTTCTTTGTTCAGCTAAAATCTTTGTAGCTATGCAGAGGTAGGTTGCTATGCAGAGGTAGGTTGGGACTTGCATTTGTGAGAAGGGACAAGAAAGCTGAGCAGCTGTACATGAGAAGAGAAGACTTCAGAGCTCTAGAGGCCAATCTGAGGGGAAGGTGATAAGGAGGGAAGTGGAAGGGGCGGGAGGAGTCAGGCAGCCAGACTAAGATGCAGAGTGTTGTGTGGAATGAGTTAGCCAGTGAGAAATCCCTGTCTGGGCAGACAAAGGCAAATAAAAGGACTTCAACTACAGGAATGACAGAACACCCTACAGGTCCATCAGAGGGATCAATATATTTGAGTATATTCATACAATGGAAGACTTGGTAGAAGAGAAAATAAATGAATTAGAACTACATAAACTAGTATGACTCTCATAAGCATAATAGTGAATCAAACATTTTCCAAAGCAGATGTAATAAGATGCAATTGACATGAAATTTAAACACATCAAAACAACATATCATAAAAATATCAGTAAGTTCATGAGAATAATAAATTCCAAATTCAGGATAGTAGTTACCTCTAAAAGGGAGGTGAGAGTATAACTGATAGAGGAGTATGCAAGGGACTTCAACTCTATCAATAAGCATCACTTTCTAAGCTGAGGAGTGGACACATGGTGTTCATTTTACTTTTTTAACCTTGTGTATTAGTCAGGGTTGTCTAGAGGTACAGAACTAATAGGATATATTTATATACATAGGTGAGTTTATTAAGGAGTATTGACTCACATGATCACCAGGTGAGGTCCCACAGTAGGCCATCTGCAAGCTGAGGAGCAAGGAAGCCAGAGTCCCAAAACCTCAAAAGTAGAGAAGCTGACAGTGCAGCCTTCAGTCTGTGGTGGAAGCTCCAAGAGTCCCAAAGCTGTAGAACTTGGAAAGATGTAGGCCAGAAGACTAAACCAATCTAGTCTTTCCACGTTCTTCTGCCTGCTTTTATTCTGGTCCTGCTGGCAGCCCATTAGACTGTGCCCACCCAGATTAAGGGTGGGTCTTCCTCTCCCAGTCCACTGACTCAAATGTCAATCTCCTCTGGCAACACCCTCACAGACACACCCAGGGACAATACTTTGCATCCTTCAATCCAGTCAAGTTGACACTCGATATTAACCATCACACCTTGTTTGTATATCTCTTAAATACCTCATAATACGCTTTTTAGAATAAATTTTATTTTTCGTAAGTTTCAGATTCATTGAAAAATTACAAAGATAATATGGAGAATTCCCATATACCCCAAAGACACCCACTTTTCTCTATTACTAATATCCTAATATGGCACACTTCTTATAATTAATGAACCAATATTGAGCCATTATTATAAACTAAGGTCCATACTGTATTCAGATTTCCTTAGTTTTAACTTAACATCCTTTTTCTATTCCAAGATCCCACTCAGTATACCATGTTACATTTAGCCATCATGTCTCCTTAAGCTCCTTTTGGCTGTGACTGTTTATCAGACTTTCCCTGTTTTTTTTTTTCTTTGAGATGAAGTCTTGCTCTGTCGCCAAGCTGGAGTGCAGTGCCACGATCTGCAAGCTCCGCCTCCCGGGTTCACGCCATTCTCCTGCCTCAGCCTCCTGAGTAGCTGGGACTAAAGGCGTGTGCCACTATGTCCAGCTAATTTTTGTATTTTTAGTAGAGACGGGGTTTCACCATATTGGCCAGGATGGTCTCAATCTTTTGACCTCATGATCTGCCCACTTTGGTCTCCCAAAGTGCTGGGATTACAGGCAGAGCCACTGCGCCTGGCCAACTTTCCCTGTTTTTGATGATCCTGATAGTTTTGAGAGTACTGGTAGGTATTTTGCAGAATGTGCCTCTTTTGCAATTTGTCTAATGTATGTTTTATGATTGGACTGGGGTTATGGGTTTGGGAAGGAAGACCACAGATAAAGTGCCATTCTTGTCACATCATATCAAATGCATATGTTGACATGCTGTCAACATAACTTATCACTATTGATGTTGACCTTGATCACCTGGCTGAGACAGTGTTTTTTTAAGTTTTTCCCCTACAAGTTTACTTATTTTATTTTTATTTTTTTGAGACAGAGTCTTGCTCTGTCGCCCAGGCTGGTGTGCAGTGGTGCGATCTCGGCTCACTGCAAGCTCCGCCTCCCGGGTTCACACCATTCTCCTGCTTCAGCCTCCCGGGTAGCTGGGACTACAGGCGCCCACCACCATGCCCAGCTGATTTTTTGTATTTTTAGTAGAGACGGGGTTTCACCATGTTAGCCAGGATGGTCTCGATCTCCTGACCTCATGATCCGCCCACTTCGGCCTCCCAAAGTGCTGAGATTACAGGTGTGAACCACCGTGCCCAGCCAAGTTTACTTTTTTAGCCTCTTTCTATAAAGGGGTAAAAAAAAACTTCTTTCTTTTGTTTTACAGCAAAACAAAAGCCCCACCTTATCCACGGGGGATACTTCCAAGCCCCCCAGTGATCACCTGAAACCTCATACACTACGGAACCTGATTGCCATCGATTGAAACACATTTCTCTTCATGTCTTCCACTCACAAATTTAATGCCTTTTTCATTATAGCTAAGCAGTTTTTAAAATCATTCACTATGACTATAACTTTTGTAGTTTGAAGACAGCAAAATTAGCATGAATTTCTTTTTTCTTCTTCACAATTTCACAGATAGAAGATTCATTTTTACCAGATAATTTAGCAACCTGAACATATGGTTTTTTTCTTTGTTAGGTTGAGAACTTTCACATTTTCATTTAAAAGAAGCACTTTATGGCCCCTCTTGGGCATAGATGAATTGCTGGCATCACCACTGTTGTGCTTCAGGCCATGATTATATAAAATAAAGGCTATTAAAACACAAGCATGCTGCGATACTGCAACAGCCTAACTGATAACTGAGATGGCTGCTAAGTGAGTACTAGGCCGGTAGCTTTTGGAGCATGGATACTCTGGACAAAGGGATGACTCACGTCCCAGGCAGGATGGCAGAAGATTTCATCACATCATTCAGAATGGTGTGCAATTTAAACCTTATGAATTGCTTATTTCTGAAAGTTTCCATTTAATGTTTTCAAATCACAGTTGACCGCAGGTAGCTGAAACCTCAGATTCAACACCACGAATAAGAGGGGACTATTGTAATCACTTCCTCACTTTTTGGCACATGAGATGCTCCGGATTCACCTACGTCCTAGAATCAACCATTTCACCAAGGAACCCTGGTTGCTTTTACTGACAAATGGGACTAGACACCAAGATTTGGATGTTAGATGTGCTTATTGCTATTGGGGTGTTGTTGCTTCTATGCTCTCTCCACAGACAAAACAAGGAAATTATATATGTGTCTATATGTATGCATACTAACCCATACATATATACATTTCTATGTATAACCATCTCTATTAAGCTAAATAAGAGTTCATGTTTATATCTCCAACTCTAATCATTACCATATGGGTCGTTCTGGTCTTTTCCCCTTGCTTATCTGTAAATTTTCACTCCAACAGTGAGAAACTTGGCTCCCACAATAATACACTTAAGTCAGTCTAAAATTTGGAAAAAGAGAAAAAGCTGTATATAAATGAGGAGTATGCTAATAGTTTTTCTGTTACAGAAAGTGAATTCTGCCTATCTTGTGTACACTGAGAAGTGAAAATACAGCAACTGAGTTGTAATAAAAGTGTTCATAGCCCAGAAACAGAATATATGTGTACATTCTACATTAATATACAAACTACACACACATAATTTTAATATAGGACAGTAAAACTGAAACATACATATATATGTAACATATTTACAAAAGAAGAAATTCATAAAACAAGGAAGCCTAAACATTTACAAATCAAGTTTTATAAAATATTCAAATTCAAAGTAATATAATATTATTTTTCTCCTAAATCATTGTGTGTGTGTGTGTGTATGTGTGTGGCACTACTGGTGAGTAAATGGTGAGCTAGGCATTCTATTAATACATAACTGACAATGATCTAAAATTGTAATTACTTTCCCAGAAAGAAATCTGAGAATAAGAATAAAAAATCTTAAATATATTCTTAGCTTTGGGCTCAATAATTTCTTTTTTCAAAGCCTATTCTAGGAGTTAATACTCAGAAAAGTAGACAAATATTTTTGTTCCAAAATATTTATCACAGGATTACTTAAGACAGCAAAAGATAGAAATGACTACATTAGCAACTAGAAAACAATTAACTAATTTATGGCATCTTCATAGAAAAATATTGAAGTCATTGAAAATAATGTATATAAAGTATTTTGAATAATATGAGGAAAGGATAACATAAAATCAGTTAAGTGAAAAAATTTGGAAACTAAAATTGTTTTATAGTATGATCTCACCTATATTAAAAATTATATAGCACAATTTTATAATATCTAGCAAAAACTTTTAAATGTGCATGTCCTTAAACACTTCTTAATCCAAGAATTCATCCTATAGATATACTGACTTAAGTGTCAAATACATATGTGCAAATACACATCCCAATATTGTGATAGAAGATTGGCAACAACTTAAATGTTCACAAAATAGGACTGGTTAAATAAATTATAATGCATCAAGACAATGAATAGCATGCATTTAGGCAGTGCTGTATGATTATATGCTATCTTGAAGATATAGCATTTAATGAAGAAAGTTGCAGGATAGTATTTTTATTTTCTTAAAAGATAATATATTCACATAATTTTTTATACTTACAGGATAGCTCTGGATGCACAAGAAACTAGTAACAGTAGCTGCCTCTGTGGGATGGGGAACATGGTAACTAGAGGATTGGAGGTGGGAGGAAGAATTTTCACTTTTTTAGGTCTTGCATGTTTTGAATATGTTACTAAGTGCATTCATTGTCTTTTGAAATTAAATCAATATTTTAATTTCAAAGAAAAGTACAAGAATACATAGTAAATTCGTTTCAGTTAAGTAATAAGTGGTTTGCTATGTGTTGCAGTCTTTTAAAAGCTGCAACAGTCTTTAAAAGGCTCCCAATCTCTTCCTAACATTCAAGTCAAGGCTTCATACAAGGGCTTTCTGGGAGTAGGGCTTTTGTTTTTCGGTTTTTGGGTTTTGAGGTTTTTTTGGCAATCAAAGAAAGCAGTTGAATTTCACATTTTGTTTGAAGCCAATTAGGAAAAGAACAGCAGTTCTGAGACAGTAAAATCATCCTCAAAATCAACTAAAGCCACAGAAGAAGCAGCTCAGAAAACCAAGGGTAACTCTAAATATATATTATGGTTATAATATAACCATAAAAATGTAAATATAAATGTAAAAATTGATATACATTTTATACACTTATATAAATACATAATTCCCCAGAATTGCAGACATTATGGGGAAGTCATCAGAATTCATAGAGGACATGAAAATAGATGGAAGGGTGGCTGAGCCTGTTTTATCTAGATGTTAAGGAGAAGTGTGACTCCATCTGGCAAGGAAATCTACATTTCTACGTGAAAACTGTGACACTTTCATTGACAGTTTCTCAACGAAAACTGAGCAGAGAAAAACGACCAGCAGAAAATATTAATTACCAACCAATCTTAAGAAAAATCAAACAATAAATTCAGCTGGGTTGAAAAGGTCTTTTAAAATTCCAGGCAATGTTTAAGACTAACTCACTCATTAGAATTATTCAATGCTTTTTTTTTTTAGCAGGTGGGAAAGTTCCTTTCATGGATGAATACGTGGATCATATGAATGCACAATTCTAACAGAGGTGTCACAAAATCTTATATACCCATTCGACTGCCAAGTAAAATATTTACGTCTATGTTATTTAAAAAAAAAAAACTGGATGTAGGCCAGGTGTGGTGGCCCATGCCTGTAATCCCAGCACTTTGGAAGGCCGAAGCGGGCGAATCACGACGTCAGGAGTTCGAGCCCACCCTGGCCAATATGGTGAAACTCCGTCTGTACTAAAAATACAAACATTAGCCAGGTGTGGTGGCTGGCACCTGTAGTCCCAGCTACTCGGGAGGCTGAGGCAGAAGCATCTCTTGAACCCAGGAGACAGAGGTTGCAATGAGCCGAGATCGTGCCACTGCACTCCAGCCAGCCTGGGTGACAAAGCAAGACTCCATCTCAACAAAAAAAGGACGTATATCCCAACAAAAGATTTATCATGAATAGGCTCCTAGAAGATAACAAAAGAAATTTAATGCACGACCATTAAGTTTTGATAGGTTGTCAATTCTTCCTAGCAAATATCAGTAATAGAAGCTAGAAAAAATCATCAATTGCTTATGAGTGGTTACTTTTTTAAAAGTTGTGATTTCAAGAAAACGTATTCCAGTCGCTAACACTTTGCAATGGGACCTAAAGCACACAAAAATAATAAATAACCATTTGCTTTTGGAATTTCCATCAAGGGGATAGGAGACTTGTGAACATTGCAACAGTCTTCTTTTCTCTTCAGTGGAGCCACTAACAGTTGTTATAATGGTTAGAACATTATGATTCAATATAAGGCATCATGCTTGGTAATGTCATGCAGGTATTAGTCTATTTGCAGACGGTGTTTTATTACAGCGCTCTTAGAGTAATAAACAATGCTCTGTGTTATTTGTAGGATTTTGAAACTGTCAGAAGCTCTTATATTTGTCACCACTGCAGAGAAAAGGCAAAAGGCAGCCTGTTGTTTCCAATGAGTTCACAATGTATTAGAGAACAGGGGGCTTGCTTGAGGCAGAAAAAAATAAAAGTAAGTTCATTTGCAGTTCAGTTATGTCTGAACTGATTAACGGTAAGTATAATTTGTGAACTATTACTGTTTCCTACCACAGGCAGGTTTTATGATTTTCCATAATTATCTGAAACATATTTTACAAACTTTTGACAGCAATAAAAATATAAAGGTCTACAATTTAAGTGGCTCAAGACAAGTTCTGTAGAAATTTGACAAGTTTCTTGCCAACACAGAGAAGGAATTTACAACATAATAACTCAAAAAAAAAAAAAAACAAAAACAAAGTGATCTTAGATCCATGGAGATTAGTTTACAGTCTTTCTTTAATTAGAAGTTGAATTCCTTCTTAAATGGAGATTTGTATTTCTGATTTTGTATTATCCTTACTAAAAGAGGGGATTTATATAATTTTTAACACACTGTCAAATTTACTGTTAAAAATTTAGATGCTTAAAATTTTTTCTATCCAGTGGCTGCAAATCTCAGATTATAAAGTCAATGATAACAACTCAGAATTTGTAGCAATGCATTTAGTTAACAGCCTTCTTTTTTTATCTCTAGTTATGAAAATATGTAATTGTGGAAATCACTACAAGTAATGTGTCCCCTTCAATCTCCAGTTGGGTCACAGGCTTTTTACACAAAATTATTTTATTGAATCAAAAAGCCTTATTATATTGAACAAATCTCTGAATATCATTAACTAGAAATATAGTTATATTGCCTTTGATTTTATTTATCTTTTAAACAACTGCATCATGTTTGTATTGCTGCCTAGCAACCAACCCCAAAACTTCATAGCTTGAAATTCCCTTCATTTGAGGTGATTTATTAATTCCCCTGATTCTGTAGGTTGCCTGGCAAGTTATCCTGCAGGGTTCATCTGAGCTCACCCATTCAGCTGCATTTACCTGGTGAGCCAACTTGGGCTAAGCTTAGCTATGACAGGATGGAGGGCCATTCTCTCCATGGCTGACAATCACCTGGACATGTCAGCTGGGACCCTTCCATTCTCCTTCAGGTTGGACTGGACTTCTTCATAGAAGAGTAGAAGAGTTCCAGAGCTTCTGCCTCAAAAGAAGAAGCTGCAAGGCCATTTGAAACCTATACTCCTCAAATTGGAGAATGTCACTTCTACCACATTCTTGGTCAAACCAAGTCACAAGCTAACACAGATTCAAGAAGTGGAGAAATAGATTCTATCTCTTTATAGGGGTAGCTACAAAAATATTCTGGCCATGTTTTCCAATCTACCTTGCCCATATAATTAGAGATACCAAAATTCAGTCCCCACTGATAGCTATGCAGATTATGTCTTTTCTCAAGACATTTTACTACCATCTTCTAGAAAACTGTAATAACTACATAGATCTAGGAGGATTACTAATTAGAATGATATCTCCTGCAGTCATGCAGAGCACACATACATAATTGTAAATGGTTGTTCTGCTTAATTTCATACTGATTACTATATTAAAGGCAAGAAGGGGCTGGGCTTAGTGGATACTGCCTGTAATCCCAACATTTTAGGAGGCTGAGGCAGGAGGAAGTCTTCATAGTTAGACTTCAACTTTACAAAAAATATTAATATTTAAAAATAGCTGGATATGGTGGTGTACATCTGTGGTCCCAGCTACTCAGGAGGCTGAGGTGGGAGGATTTCTTGAACCCAGGAAGTGGAGGCTGCAGTGAGCCATGATCACACCACTGCACTCCAGCCTGGGCAACAGAGCGAGACCCTGTCTCAAGCAAACAAACAAACAAAAAGGTAATAAGGCTGGAATATCAGTAGGTACTTAGAGATGATAATGAAATAAAGGGGTATTGGAAACCAGAAATCTAGGCTCAAATATTTATGATGATAGTAGACTGTAATAGTCAAGAGGTTAGACTGCAGAATCAGATGGTTTGAAATGAAATTCTGGCTCCTTGTTCATAAGCTGTGTGATCTTAGGCAAAGTACTTACTTCCCTGTGCTTCAGTTTCCTCATTTGTAAAATGGGGATAATTATGCCACTTCTCACATCGACTTGTGGTAAGGATTGATTGATATAAAGCACTTGAAAAGTGTCTGGCATCTAGTAAGTGGTGAATAAGTATTCATCGTCATCATTGGTAAAAGAAGGAGTCCATCAAATTGGGTACACGATTAGAAAGGAGAAGAAAGATTTTTTTCCTAAGTGAAATTATTCTGAGAACCAAAACAATAATCATATTAGATCAGATCCCATCTTCCAATGCAAGCTGAATGTTTGGGACAAATAGAAGAAAATTTAAGAAGATGATAACTTACAACATTTCTGAAATAGAATTTTAACCAGACATTTATCTAGAAAACTTCAAAATCTGGAAAAACGTGTTACTTCATCCAATAGGAATGTCACAATGCTAACAAGGATAGAACTAAACGATGAAAAGCAGAAATTGTCCAAGGACTTTTGTTGGGTATTTTATTAAAATACCTGAAGTCTGTAAGGAGCCTCTGGGTAATTTCTTAGAAACTGGGGAATTCAGGCCAAGTACAGGGGCACACATTTGTAATCCCAGCACTTTGGAAGGCCAAAGTAGGAGGATTGCTTGAGCTTACGAGTTCGAGGTTACGGTGAGCTATGATCTTGCCACTGCACTCTAGCCTGGGTGACAGAGTGAGACCTTGCCTTCTAAAGAAAAAAAAAAAAGAAATTTAGTAATTCACACGAATATCAGTGAGTTTCCATAGGAAATGTATCTATGTGTCTAATACATATTTGTATATTACAAGATGAACATCCCAAATTCAAGTTTGAAATGCTCCAAAATCCAAACCTTTTTGAGCACCAACATGATGTTCAAAAGAAATGCTTATTGGAGCATTTTGAATTTCAAATTTGTGGCTTTGGTATGTTCAGCCAGTAAGTATAATGCAAATATTCCAAAATTTGAAAAAATCCAAAGTCCTAAAAATTCCAAAATCTGAAACACTTCTGGTCCCAAGCATTTCTGATAGGGAATACTCAACCTGTAGACGTTAGTAACCTTCTAAGTCCCCAGAGTTCTGTTCCATGAACACAGGTGTGTGTGTGTGTGTGTGTGTGTGTGTGTGTGTGTGGTGGAGGGTCAAGGTAGTGAGGTGTTTACACTTGGGAGAGTCCAGGAATCCATGTTCCTAATAAGCATCCTAAGAGATTCTTACCATTAATCAGGATTGTGATACACTGCTCCCACTGAAATCTGGTCAATGGGCCAGCAGCATCAGCATCACATGGGATCTTATTAACATGCAGAGGGCTGGCCTGGTGGCTCATACTTGTAATCACTTCTGGAGGCCAAGGTAGGCGGACTGCTTGAGGTTAGGTGTTTGAGACCAGCCTGGCCAACATGGTGAAACCCCATCTCTACTAAAAATACAAAAAATTAGCCAAGTGTGGTGGCAGACACCTGTAATCTCAGCTACTCGGGAGGCTGAGGCAGGAGAATCACTTGAACTGGGAGGTGGAGGTTGCAGTGAGCCAAGATCGCACCACTGCACTCCAGCCTAGGCGACAGAGAAAAACTCTGGCTCAAATAAATAAATAAAATGCAGGATCTCAGGCCCCATTCCAGACCTTGGAATCTGCATTTTAATAAGATCATATGATTCCTATGCACATTAAAGTTTGAAAATAACCAGATGACAACCTTTGGTCACAGTTGCATTGTGGTTCCATTTTCCAAATCATTTTCAAACATTGCCAAGTTGGCATTTAAATTACTAGCTATGTAATTACTAGTAGTGTTCTCTTAAATAACGCCATTTCAATAAATTCTACAAGAAGATAAACCAAAGGTTCGTTTTTGTCACACCTGGTGTTTATGTCTCAAGGTATTAAGTCTTGAAATAAAGGCTTTAAAATAACAATTGTATATGTAGAATAACAGAATCATTTTACTAATTCAAAAGAGATAATAATAACCACAACAACAATAGCTACCATTTGACAGTGTCTTTGTCTGACAATAGGCTCTATTATGTGTTGCTGTGGCTTACATATGTTATCTTACAGAATCTTCAAACTTCTCATTATAAAACCACAACATTATTTTATCATTATATGGTAATAATTTAGATTCTTTTGCTTAAGGTCCAGGTAAAATCTCTTGTAGCTATGCTTTTTTCCTTCTACCTTTTAAGAAACATTAAAAACTTCACTACTTTGAAGCCAATTCCCCTTTAATTAAATTGCTCAGTTGTGAATCACTTCACTAGTAAATAGAGTAAGCCAGTGGGTAAGGCATAGTGCAAACTCTTTTTGTGACTTTTGCCCATTCATTCATTCATTCATTCATTCATTCATTCATCTAACAAATAGTTATTGAGCTCAACATGTTTTGGGCTTTATACTCATACAAGAGATACAGAGGAAAACAAAATACAATCTGTCTTTAAGAAACATAAATCTAATAGAAAAGATAGATGAGGCCAGGTGCAGTGGCTCACGCCTGTAATCCCAACACTTTGGGAGGCTGAGGCAGGAAGATGCTTTGAGCCCAGGAGTTTGCAACCAGCCTTGGCAACACAGCGAGAACCTGTCTCTACAAAAAAAAAAAAAAAAAAAATTAGGTTTGCCAGCCATGTTGGTATGCACCTGTAGCCCTAGCTGCTCAAGAGGCTGAGGTGGGAGGACCAGTTGAACCCAGGAGTTCAGGGCTGCAGTGAGCTATAGTCGTGTCACTGTACTCCAGCCGGGGTGACAGATTAAGACCCTGTCTCTAAATGATAGATAGATAGATAGATAGATAACCAGCAATCATAACTAGATTCAATACATAGTTTTAATAGCATTTTAAGGGATGCATAGGAGAGGCTCAGCGACCACTTACACAGAATTAATGGCCTGTGAGTTGTCATAATAGACAAGGGGACTTGATGAGGAAAGGTGCTACATACAGACAGTGGAAACATGATGAGGAAAGGTGCTACATACAGACAGTGGAAACAACAAGCAAAGGAGTGAAATCGCCTGATGTGTTTGGGGGAACGTTCTAGTTCACTATGGTTGTGGAGTGAACTAGGTGCATGTGTTTAGACATCTGGTTTGAAATGTTGGCAGAGGCTACATTGAGAATGTCAGGCTAAAGAGTTTGAATGAATATTGTGCTGATGGCAATAGGGATCCTTTGAAAGATTTATTCAGGGGAGTGAGATCATCAGAAGTACAGTTTGGAAAGATCACACTGGCAGACATGTGGAAGATAGAATTGAGACAGTGGAGACAGCATTGAAAAATAAATGTATAGGCCAAAGCAGTGGGCATAGGGAAAAGAAGACAAATTAGAAGTGTAAAGTGCAAATGGACATGGCTTGATGTCCAGTTGAATATAAGGGATGCTGAAGACAGCAGCCTCCTGGATGCTGCTTGGCTTTCTGGCATGGATCCTAGGTGGATGATGGTGTCAGTCACTTCAGTGGAGAACACCTTAGGACAAACAAGTTTGGGGCAAGAGAATAAGACATGCCATTTGGAGCAGGTTGAGTTTGAGTAAGTTTGTACATTATCCATTGGAAGTGTGCAGTGCATGGCTAGTCTGGGGCCCAGAGGAAAGGCCTCAAATTATTTATGAAGTGTCTATCATAATGGACCATTTATGGAGTGACTGACCATAAGTCGTCATTATTCTCTTATATGACCATGTTAGCTGTCGCATGCTGGGAAGGGATTTTCTTCCCTCTGCATGACATTTTTCTTCTTAAGCAATGCTGTACAATGGAAGTTCTCTTTGTTGACCTCCATTTGGACAATATATAGAACTAAGCAAGATTCTGCATTCCCTCTTGTAAATCATAAACACTAACCTCACTGAACACTCCCAGGTAGTAGGTTTCTCTCAAATATAACCTCATACATCCCCTCACACCAGTTGAGTTGAATACTTACCAGGAGTTAACTTGATTGGTTCCCAGACCTATTTCATACCAGTGTAGTTGCTACTGTAATTACATCATTTAAATAAATATTATATAGAACCATGAAATATGAATGTGAAAGTAAAGATGTGGTTTCTATGAAGACAATAAAAATAAGTTTGCTAAAAAAATTGCTGTCAAATGAGTGGGTAAGACAAGTATGATAGATCAGGGAAAATCATCAGAGCTTGGAAGAACTCATGTATTCAGATTGCTTTGCATACGTATTAATTTCTCACTCCACTTTGAGGAAAAAAAGCTGGAAACTGTGCAAAAGGATTGTGGCTATAGTTAATGTAAGAAAGATGTTGAGAGATTCTAACCAGAGGACCCATTTTCAAAAAGTCTTGACTCTCCATAGTAAAGTTAAATTGTCAATGTCCATTTGTAATTTTACACTGAAATAAAACGTATAAACTAAGAACCTTTTAAAAAATATTTTTCTACTTTAAATGACTTTTTTGATTAAGTAACCAATATTGGTCCTGATCTCTCAGTTAAGAGAGTTTCTATGATCTGTGATAAATGTGTCAAATGTTGTCTATAGCTTGAACTTTTGAAGAAACAAAGTGACCACAAACAGCCTAATTCTGAAGCCCTCATAAAGCACAGGAGATGGGATCCTCTGATTGTAGCTCTGACTTTAGTTTGTGTTTGGCCGCAAACAAGTTTTCCTCCTCTCTACACCAGTTGTTCTCTTGGAAAATGGTCATTTTAAGGCAACTGAACTACATTTGAAAAAAAAAAAAAAGGCCGGGTGCAGTGGCTCATGCCTGTAATCCCAGCACTTTTGGAGGCCAAGGCAGGTGGAACACCAGGTCAGGAGATTGAGACAATCCTGGCCAACATGGTGAAAACCTATCTCTACTAAAAATACAAAAATTAGCTGGACGTGTTGGTGTGCACTTGTAATCCCAGTTACTTGGGAGGCTGAGGCAGGAGAATCACCTGAAACTGAGAGCTGACAGCATGGTGGCAGCCCTCACAGCCCTCTCTCACTCTTGGCGCCTCCTTTGCCTGGGCTCCCACTTTGGCGGCACTTGAGGAGCCCTTCAGCCCGCCGCTGCACTGTGGGAGCCCCTCTCTGGGTTGGCCAAGGCTGGAGCCGGCTCCCTCAGCTTGCAGGGAGGTGTGGAGGGAGAGGCGCGGGCAGAACCCCGGCTGCGCGCGGTGCTTGCTGGCCAGCGCGAGTTCCGGGTGGGTGTGGGCTAGGCGGGCCCGCACTGGGAGTGGCCAGCCTGCCCCGCTGGCGCCTGGCACTGAGGGGCTTAGCACCTGGGCCAGCAGCTGCTGTGCTCAATTTCTCCCTGGGCCTTAGCTGCCTTCCCGCGGGGCAGGGCTCGGGACCTGCAGCCCGCCATGCCTGAGCCTCCCCCCGTTCCGTGGGCTCCTGTGCGGCCCGAGCCTCCCTGACGAGCCGCCCCCTGCTCCAGGGTGCCCAGTCCCATCGACCACCCAAGGGCTGAGAAGTGCGGGCACACGGCGCGGGACTGGCAGGCAGCTCCACCTGCGGCCCTGGTGCGGGATCCACTGGGTGAAGCTAGCTGGGCTCCTGAGTCCGGTGGGGACTTGGAGAACCTTTATGTCTAGCTAAGGGATTGTAAATACACCAGTTGGCACTCTGTATCTAGCTCAAGGTTTGTAAACACACCAATCAGCACCCTGTGTCTAGCTCAGGGTTTGTGCATGCACCAATCGACACTCTGTATCTAGCTACTCCAGTGGGGACTTGGAGAACCTTTGTGTCCACACTCTGTGTCTAGCTAATCTAGTGGGGATGTGGAGAACCTTTGTGTCTAGCTCAGGGATTGTAAACGCACCAATCAGCACCCTGTCCAAACAGACCACTGGGGTCTCTGTAAAATGGACCAAGCAGCAGGATGTGGGTGGGGCCAGATAAGAGAATAAAAGCAGGCTGCCCGAGTCAGCAGTGGCAACCCGCTCGGGTCCCCTTCCACACTGTGGGAGCTTTGTTCTTTCACTCTTTGCAATAAATCTTGCTGCTGCTCACTCTTTGGGTCCACACTGCCTTTATGAGCTGTAACACTCACCGTGAAGGTCTGCAGCTTCACTCTCAAAGCCAGCGAGACCGAACCCACCGGGAGGAACGAAGAACTCCAGACGCACCTCCTTAGGAGCTGTAACACTCACCGCGAAGGTCCGCAGCTTCACTCCTGAGCCCGCGAGACCACGAACCCCACCAGAAGGAAGAAACTCCGAACACATCCGAACATCGGAAGGAAAAAACTCCGGACACGCCGCCTTTAAGAACTGTAACACTCACCGCGAGGGTGCGCGGCTTCATTCTTGGTCAGTGAGACCAAGAACCCACCAATTCCGGACACAAAACTGAGAGGCGGAGGTTGCAGTGAGCCGAGATTGCGCCACTGCACTCCAGCCTAGCGACAGAGCGAGACTCTGTCTCAAAAAAAAAAAAAAAAAAAAGGAAAAACACACACACAGAGTGAGAGTTTTGCTTTACAAAACACAGCAACAAATTTTACAATCTCTTGCTCCAACACAACTGAAAGGGATGATGTCAGTCAGTATCATTTAGGACTTTCTGTTGCCATGTAGATGTTGGGCATCTAGGGATCCTCTAAAACATGTTCCTGCTATCTTATTTACTTTGGCTTTTTAAAAAATGTATAGGCCAGGCGCAGTGGCTCACACCTGTTATCTCAGCACTTTGCGAGGCCGAGGCGGACGGATCACTTAAGGTCAGGAGTCCGAGACCAGCCTGACCAATGGTGAAACTCTGTCTCTACCAAGAAATAAAAAAAATTAGCCAGGTGTGGCAGTGTATAGCTGTAATCCTAGCTACTCAGGACTCGGGAGGCTGAGGGAGGAGAATCACTTGAACCCAGGAGGCAGATGTTGCAGTGAGCCAACATCTGCACTCCAGCCTGGGCGAGAGAGTGAGACCCCTTCTCAAAAATAAATTAAATAAATAAAAGTGTGTGTGTGTGTGTGTGTGCATATATACACATAAATAAACAAATATATAGCTATTTGTTCAAGTGAAAGCAATTAAAGCCGCCAGTAAATGTTTCCTGAGTTTCATGCATCATGCCACATTACACCAGCCTGCAGTGAGGGGACTAATGGGCTTAAGTGACACCCCAATGGGTAATCCCTTAGCTACATTTGGAAAAACATGGGAAAAATACCGAACGTATTTTTGCAACCGAACGTATTTTGCAACCGAACGTATCTGAAAAGCAAGCCTCCCTAGAAGCAGTATCCTTAACGATTTAAGAAAATCAGCAAAGAAAATATTCTCTTTCTTTTCTTGTTCTTTTGCTTAAAAAAACCTTTATGAAGTTCACGTAGCACAAAACGATTTAAGCACAAACTGGTAGCTCGTGGATCCAGTTTTGCTTACATTGCTCTGTAGGATCGACTGATTTTACGTTTAAAAATTGGGAGATTTCATACAAGACTCTGAATCAGGATTTGGAGCTTTTTCACGAAATCAGAAAGGCTGACAAGAATCAGCTAGATTCAGCCATTGTGGCAGAGTATAGAATATTCCCCAAACAGGTGCCTGTATGCTGCCTGTTTGCTATAAACGTTTAAGTTTGTTAACTCCTAAATTTTAGAAAGTAACAATATAAAATCAGCGACTGATATAAAACTCTGGCCCAAACTTCACATTCATTCAGTTATGCTCCTTCAATTATTTTCAGTTTACCTCTATCAATAATTGGTGTCTATCTGTATTTAGCCATATATCAAATTCTGTCTTTTCTAATTAATACTATCCATTGCTGTCTATATTCATCTGTATAGCTGCTACATTGCTGCTGTGTCCAGAATTGGTGGGTTCTCGGTCTCACTGACCAAGAATGAAGCCGCGCACCCTCGCGGTGAGTGTTACAGTTCTTAAAGGCGGCGTGTCCGGAGTTTTTTCCTTCCGATGTTCGGATGTGTTCGGAGTTTCTTCCTTCTGGTGGAGTTCGTGGTCTCGCGGGCTCAGGAGTAAAGCTGCGGACCTTCGCAGTGAGTGTTACAGCTCCTAAGGAGGCGCGTCTGGAGTTCTTCGTTCCTCCCGGTGGGTTCGGTCTCGCTGGCTTTAGGAGTGAAGCTGCAGACCTTCACGGTGAGTGTTACAGCTCATAAAGGCAGTGTGGACCCAAAGAGTGAGCAGCAGCAAGATTTATTGCAAAGAGTGAAAGAACAAAGCTCCCACAGTGTGGAAGGGGACCCGAGCGGGTTGCCACTGCTGGCGCGGGCAGCCTGCTTTTATTCTCTTATCTGGCCCCACCCACATCCTGCTGCTTGGTCCATTTTACAGAGACCCCAGTGGTCTGTTTGGACAGGGTGCTGATTGGTGCGTTTACAATCCCTGAGCTAGACACAAAGGTTCTCCACATCCCCACTAGATTAGCTAGACACAGAGTGTGGACACAAAGGTTCTCCAAGTCCCCACCGGAGTAGCTAGATACAGTGTCGATTGGTGCATTCACAAACCCTGAGCTAGACACAGGGTGCTGATTGGTGTGTTTACAAACCTTGAGCTAGATACAGAGTGCCAACTGGTGTATTTACAATCCCTTAGCTAGACATAAAGGTTCTCCAAGTCCCCACCGGACTCAGGAGCCCAGCTAGCTTCACCCAGTGGATCCCGCACCAGGGCCGCAGGTGGAGCTGCCTGCCAGTCCCGCGCCGTGTGCCCGCACTCCTCAGCCCTTGGGTGGTCGATGGGACTGGGCACCCTGGAGCAGGGGGCGGCTCGTCAGGGAGGCTCGGGCCGCACAGGAGCCCACGGAACGGGGGGAGGCTCAGGCATGGCGGGCTGCAGGTCCCGAGCCCTGCCCCGCGGGAAGGCAGCTAAGGCCCAGGGAGAAATTGAGCACAGCAGCTGCTGGCCCAGGTGCTAAGCCCCTCAGTGCCAGGCGCCAGCGGGGCAGGCTGGCCACTCCCATTGCGGGCCCGCCTAGCCCACACCCACCCGGAACTCGTGCTGGCCCGCAAGCACCGCGCGCAGCCCCGGTTCCGCCCGCCCCTCTCCCTCCACACCTCCCTGCAAGCTGAGGGAGCCGGCTCCAGCCTTGGCCAACCCAGAGAGGGGCTCCCACAGTGCAGCGGCGGGCTGAAGGGCTCCTCAAGTGACGCCAAAGTGGGAGCCCAGGTAGAGGAGGCCCCGAGAGCGAGCGAGGGCTATGAGGACTGCCAGCACGCTGTCACCTCTCACTACCTGCCTCTAATATGTCTTGAGGGCTTTTCTCCCCTCTTTAAATAAGAGTCTTATTCTCTATATATGGTTTTGGAGGCTGGAGTTCTTTATCAGGCATCAACAAACTTTTGCTGTAAAAGGCAAGATAGTAAATATTTCTGGTTTTGTTTGTGACAGTTTCTATCCAACTGCTCAAATCTGCCATAGCCCAAGAGAGGCCACAGACAATGTCTTAGTCGGATTAGGCTGCCGTAACAAAACACCATAGACTGGGTGGTTTAAACAACAGAAATTTATTTTCTCACAGTTCTGGAGGCTGTAACTCCGAGATCAAAGTGCCAGCAGGGTCAGGTTCTGGTAAGGGTCCTCTTCCTGGCTTGCAGACTGTCCCCTTCCTGCTTAGCGCTCTCATGGCCTTTCCTCAATGCACACATAGAGAGGCCCCTATCTCTTCCTTCTCCTGTAAGGCCACCAATCCTATCAAATTAAGACCCCACCCTCAGGAACTCATATAACCTTAATACTTCCTGAAAGTTCTGTCTCCAAATACAGTCACACTGGGAGTTAAGGCTTCAACATATGCATTTTGAGGGACACAATTCAGTCCATAGCAGATAGTCGGTGAGTGAATGAGCATGACAATATTCCAATAAGACATTATTTCCAAAAGCAGGCAGCAGACTGGATTTGGTCTGTGTGCTGCACTTTACCAGCCCCTGTTCGAAATCATTTCTTGATTTATTTTGAAAGTATATTTTTAGGTTAAGTTTTTTCTTTCCATCTCTTCTTGCTGTTGAAATCAGTCTCTCCCTAGTAAGCTAAATGGAATGTGGTTTTTGAATTGCAAAGATAGCTCAGCATGTGCAATGTGTATTGTTTAGCCTTGGAGAAAAACCGAAGAGGCCAAGATGTGGGGCTGCTCATTAACCTAACTGGCTTAACTGTCCCATTCAGGTAAGTTGCATATGAGGTGCTGAAGGACCTAGGCTTATCTAAAATGAACCTGAAGGTCACATCAAAATCATTGACATCCAGATCCCTACAGCACTGGCGGCCATGACCACAGTTTAACAGAAATTGTTCTTGCCTTACAAGCTTGGTCTTTAAAAAAATGATGTTGGTACACTTAAAATGAAAACTGGCCAAGAAATTAGCTGTACAAAATAACAAAACAAACCTTAGTTTAATATCCCAAAACGGAATCTTTTAATCTGATAGGATTGTTGCTTGGGAAAAAAAAAATGATTTCATTTCCCAAAAACCCAGAGCACTTCACAAATTTCAGGACTTGCTTGGTAGATGAGTTGAGAATATATGTTTTAACCCTTGGCAGCAATGTTGCAGCCTTGACAAGGAGGGAAGGAAACGGATCCATCTCATTCCATGGCTGGGAGCCATGTTTCCTTCCCAGTGAAATGCCCCACAGCCTGATGCTGAGTGGAGCACCCCCAGCCTCATCCTCTCCTTGTTTACATTCTACCCACACGACCTTTGGCAGTCAGCATCAACAGTGTCAAAGTAATATTCTCTGTTGTTTTCATGGAAGGGATGTGTTGACATGAACTCCCTAGCTGTGAACGTAAACACGATGCTGACAGCAGTGAGGCAGATGGGTTAGCAGGTACCTCTGCTTACCAGGGGCAGATGTTTAACCTTGACATGAATAGCAATTAAGCAGAACCTCAGAAACCAGAGCCTCCCCAGGAGCCAATTAATAATTTGGTGGGGGAAATGCCATATGCAAGTTTCCCCCACAAACCACTCCAGAGTGGGCTTTCACCCTCCACTCAGTGGATTGAGCAGGGGAGTCATTTGTAACAAAGCCCTGTGGTATGGGTGTGAACAACTTGTAATTAGGCAAATTAAATGAGTGTTGCATGTACATCAATTAATCCCTGGTATGAGATATTCAGTGATTGGTACTACCTGTGTTGTATGTCGAAGGCTTAATCTTGACAGCAGCCTTTACCCACCTCCCCTCCCTCCTGTCGCTTCTTCACCCGCTCCCAACAGAAGCCTCACCCTCACTTAATTTTCCTTGAGTTGCTTCTTCCCAGTTTACTTTTACTTTGTAACAACTAAGTATCAATGCACACACTCCAAGCAGTCTTCTAAAAAGAAAAAAGCATCCCGTCCCCCACTTCAAGTGATGTTTATAAAATGCACGGATCTAGCATATATTGCACTTTCTGGGCACAACAATGATAACATCCATTTCCCCTCCCACTGAGGCAAACAAAATAAAATAAGCCTTCTGTGAAAGGATGGCAGGCACAAGTTGGGGACTTCCCCACAGAGTAAATTGTTTGGGGAAGGCACATGATTCAACATAATTGTCCCAAGTTAGGTCCCCCTACTGTGGATTTATGTGGGACTGAGTCATCCCACTAAGAAAAGAGCCTTAGAGGAAATGTAGTTAAATAATCGGCCTCACAGTTCTCACTGCTTAGACAGACTGTGCGGCGTTAAACCCCCTCAATGCTGTAGTCGTGCCCCTGTAGGGCCGTCTAAATTTGCACGCTAAAATTTTATGGAAGGAAAAACAAAATAATGTCTCTATTGTATAGGGCCTCGACAGGAAAAGAATATATAAAAGCAAAGTTTAGACCTCCACTGTAATTTAGTCCTAATGCTTCCTTCATCTTGGACTGAAGGTCCCTGATGCTAAACCCTCATTCGCCATCATTGTTTAGTTTTCTACAGAAGGTGTTATCTATTTTTTGTCCTGGTAGAACTGACCATTCAAGAGGTAAGGGATTTCCAAGTAAAAAGGCCAACTGAAATGGAGCAATGGTGAGCTGGTGGGCTCTGGCAGGCCAGGTGTATCTATACTGGTAAATCAGCACTCCCTGAAGGGGAGGAGGGTCCAAGGCCAAGAGGAAGCAGCTGGGAGTGGGATGAGTGCCCAGTGGGCACACGGCATAGGACACCTCAGCTCTGGAGGCTGAAGCTTGGGTTGACTCTTTGGGCCTATATGATTTGGGGCAAAGTATTGTATGGACCATGAGCAAAAGGACCCAAGGACATTCTGTTGAGCACTCATAGAAGAACCGATGCTCCTCCCCAAATCAAAGCCCCAGATTCAGCAAAATACTCAGATTCAATTTGGGAATGTTTTTTATAGCTAACTGTTTTTCATTTATATTTATTATATATAATATATAGTTCATATATATTTATTATATATTCATTTATATTTATAATATATTTATCATTTGTATATTATATATTTCATCTATATTTATAATATATATTTCATTTATAATTAATATATATTATACTTACAATAAATTATATATTTATATAATAAACTATTTATATTTATAAAATAAAATTGATTTTATTATACAGCTGGCTGGCTGGGTAGATGAGTATTTATTGAAATTTTTTCCACCCCCCTGTCATGCATCCCATCTGCAGCACTGACTTTGTTCCGTCATTCTACACTAGACACTGTTGTCTCCATGCAAACGTAAGCTCTTCAAAAGTAGACCCTGGGCCTTTTTTCTCTTTTCCACCACTTCCCCCAGTTGCACTGTTGGGCAGTGCTGAGCACAGCATGGCATGGGTGCTCAGAATACATCCTCAAGTATATATTCAATAGATCCAATATCCTCAAATTGAACCTAGCAAAGGAAAATAAAACCCTTAAGAATTTCATGAGTCGGGAGCCAGGGAATTGCCTTAGAAAGCACTGAAAAGGAACAAAAAAAAAAAAAAAGAAAGAAAAAAGAATTTCAAGAGTCAAGGGACTAGAGGCACATTCATAGATATTGGGATGAAGCTCCAGCTGCTGGGTGTACCCCACCTGGCTTCTGCCAGCATCACCAGCACTTCCTCTGACTACTCCCCACCCCTCCTCTCTGCTCCAATCATATCTGTTTTTCAGTTTTTCAGAAAACACCAAGTTCTTTCCTGATGCTATGCCTTTTCTTTCCTGTTATCCCTTTATTCTTGTCACACCAGCTGATGAGCAACTTCCAGTTGTTCTTTCTGTCTCAGCTTAAAACTCCCCTCCTTTGGTAACCTCCATCACCCTTTCAGAGAGAATTTAGATTCTGTTTTACAAACTCCCATATCAGCCTACTCTCCTCCTTTGTAATTCTCATCCCATAAGTAATGTTCAATAGCCATCCTTACGATAGGCTTTGGGTTTGAGGAGAGGAAAGGGACTGGGGTTGTCATGCCCATTATTTAATTCCCAAGCATCTAACATAGTAGACATATGTGTTGAAGGCATGGGTAGATGGATGTGTAGATGGATGGAAGGATGAGTGAATGAGAGGATGAATTGGTACATGGGTAGGTGGACAGATGGACAGATGAGTGAATAGATGAGCAGATGGATGGGTGAATGGATGGTTGGATGAATGGATAGATTTTTCTTTCCTTCCCTGACTTTTAGGGTTAGAAACCGAGGCCTCTGCTGTGGGCTGGGCTCTCTGGGGCTGAGCTGAGAAGGGACTAGGGTTATGGAGGCCAGCCACAGCAGGAGGTAAATCAAAGAGCAGAACCAAAGATGTTAATCAGAGGTAGGGGCCAAAGGAAAAACCAGAAGACTATCTGAAGAGAAGACCCAGGGGAAGACAGACAGGTATGTTGTGGGGATGAGAGGCTGCAGCCAGTTTCCCCAAGGCAAGAAGAAAAAAGAAGCCTGGAAACTGTCATCAGAGGGGCTATAGTTTGTGTAAGCCTTGTTAAATGGCGTTTTCCTGGTAGGTCGGCACTCCCTGAAGGGGAGGAGGGTCCAAGGCACGGAGGAAGCAGCTGGGGGTAGAATGGGTGCCCAGTGGGCACATGGTATAGAATGCCTCAGCCCTGGAGGCTAGAGCTTCTTCTGATGGTTTCCCAGCTTCTAATGATGAGGAAGGAGCTGTTGACCATGCTGAACTGTTTAAAACAAGCATAAAAACTTGGGAAAAGGGTCATCATTTCCAATATTTTCTCCCAGAAGTTTAACACAGGGATATGCTTTGTTGTTCCACATTTCTGATTTCCTCAAGTCAGTAGCCCAATGATGAAATATAAATCTCAAATGGGTCATGCCTAGCTCAGTGGTTCTCAAACGTAGCTGGAGATTAGAATCACTGGAGAGTTTCTGAAAAATATTAATGCCCAGGTCCTGCCCACAGAGATTCCAATATATTACATTGCAAAGTTATTCTCAGTGAGTGATTCTAACGTGAAGCCAGAATCGAGAAGCCCCTTGCTACTCAAGAGTGCTGTGATCATGCTACTCACAGTGTGGTCTATGAACCAGTAGCATTGGCATCACACAGGAGCTCACCAGAAATGCAGAATCTGGCCGGGTGCGGTGGCTTGCGCCTGTAATCCCAGCACTTTGGGAAGCCAAGGCGGGCAGATCACCAGAGCTCAGGAGTTCAAGACCAGCCTGGCCAGCATGGCAAAACCCCGTCTCTACTAAAAATACAAAAATTAGCCAGGCATGGTGGCGTGTGCCTGTAATCCCAGCTACTTGGGAGGCTGAGGCAGGAGAATCGCTTGAACCCAGGAAGCAGAGGTTGCAGTGAGCCAAAATCACGCCACTGCACTCCAGCCTGGGTGACAGAGCAAGACTTTGTCAAAAAAAAACAAAAACAAAAACAGAAATGCAGAATCTCAGATCTCACCTACTCTATTGGAATTTGCATTTCAGCAAGATCCCTGGGAGATTCACATGCACATTAAAGCTTGAAAAACACAGCTCTAGTTAACCCAGACATTATGAGAATCCAAAGAACATTCACCAAGGACTGGACCAAGAGACATGGGCGCCTGTGTGAGTTTGCTAGGGCTGCTGTCACAAAGCACCACACCCTGAGTGCCTTAAAAAACAGGAATTTATTTTCTCACAGTTCCGCAGGCTAGAAGTCTGAGGTCACGGTGTTGGCAGGGTTGATTCCTTCTGAGAGCTGTGAGGGAAGGATCTGTCCCAGGCCCTTTTCCTTGGCCTGTAGGTGGCCATCTTCATGCTCACATATGTCCTCACTGTATGAGTGTCTGTGTCTAAATTGTGCCTTTTTAGAAGGACACCAGTCAGATTCAATTAGAGGCCCACGCTACTCCAGTATGGCTCATCCAACAACTTAACTAATTCCATTTGCAATAAACTGAGTTCCAAATAAGATCACATTCTCTTGGGGTTTAAGATTTCTACATATGAATTTTGAGGGGACAAAATTCAGCCTATAACAATTGCCCAAGATTTTCCACACAGTTTAATCTAAAAAAACTGTTCTAAGAATAAAGACAAAATAAGGAATTTGAAGTTCTCCTTCCACAGGATGAAGTGGGCATCCCGCTTCCATTCCTAGTCTCTTTATTTGCTTTCATTCCCAGCACAAAAGAATTGCAAAATGCTATCTTTCCTTAGCAGAGACTTGAGTAAATCAGCAGCCAAATCTAAATTTCTACCTTGTCCAGATGAAATCCAGGGGCACTCCTGAAAAGATATGGCTGCCACCTTTTGACTTCATCATTTAGAAAATTATCTTCCCAAATGTCCTTTAAAATACCCAGGCAGCTTTAGTCCACTAAAGGATCAGCAACATTTCAAATGAAAAATAGCAAGCAATTTTACCTGGTGTGGCCAAATAGATGGTTGGCAACAAATTCAAATTTTGTAAAACATGACTTGACAGAAAGTCGCTTTCTCTCCATACTCATAGGTCTCCCAGACTTTGAAGGAGATGGGCAGATGAGGTTCCAGTGTGCCAAAGTAACAATCTCTTCCCTCCTGGTGGTCTCCTAGGGTGGACTTTGAAAATAAAATAATGATAATGTGTGAGACTTTTAATCATAGGGAGAGGTTTTGTACTGTTAAACCGGGGTTTCTCAACCTCAGACTATTGACATTTGAGGCCAGATAACCCTTTTTTGTAGAGACTGTCCCATGCTTTGTGGGTTTAGCAGCATCCCTGGCCTCTACCCACAAATGCCAGTAGCATGTCACACCCTTATTGGGGGTGACAACCAAAAATATCTCCAGTCATTGCCAAATGCCCCTTGAAAACTGAGCAGCTCTAACCCAAAAAACCCTGTCTTAATTATCCTAATATAGTATATTGTTCTTATTTTTCAGTTCATGTAACAGTCCTGCTTTGATTAAAATAAGATTTACATAGATGATAGGGCTCAACTTTCTCTTCTTCCTTGTAGCAACCACCACTGTTCTGAACTTTAGAGAGATGATAAGAAATAAACGACAATGTGATCAATAATTTTAAAACTGCTGACATAAGAACATCTTAAATTTGCCAAAATGCACCATAGTCTAATAATACTGTTTCTTAAGATGCAGCCAAAAAGCATCCTTAAGCCCAAGTGAATCTCATAGGAAAAACAAAGTCAAGTCAACAGTTTCTTAAGTTTCTTAATTTAATGGGTTCTAAAATCTATCTAAATACAACAGAGAGATTTGGGAGGCTGAGGTGGGTGGATCACTTGAGGTCAGGAGTTTGAGAACAGCCTGGTCAACATGGTGAAATCCTTTCTCTAATGATAATACAAAATTAGCCGGGTGTGGTGCTGGGCGCCTGTAATCTCAGCTACTCCCAGTGGAGGCTGAGGCAGGAGAATTGCTTCAACCTGGGAAGTGGAGGTTGCAGTGAGCCGAGATCCGACCACTGCACTCCAGCATGGGCGAGAGAGACTCCATCAATCAATCAACCAATCAATACAACAGTGAGAAAGTTAAAAAACTGCATTAAAAGCATATTTTTGGCTGGGCGTGGTGCCTCACACCTGTAATTTCAGCACTTTGGGAGGCCGAGGCCAGTGGATCACCTGAGGTCAGGAGTTCAAGACCAGCCTGGCCAACATGGTGAAACCCCGTCTCTACTAAAAATACAAAATTTAGCCGGGCGTTGTAGCACGCACCTGTAATCCCAGCTACTTGGGAGCTAAGGCAGGACAATTGCTTGAATCCAGCAAGTGGAGGTTACAGTGAACTGAGATCGTGCCGCTGCACTCCAGCCTGGGTAACAGAGTAATACTTTGTCTCAAAAAAAAACAAAAAACAAAAACAAACAAAAAAAAACCTAGCATATTTTGGGATTCTTTGGGTCAGAGTGAACCAGCAGTCATTAGACCAAGTAAGTAATAAAACAGGACCAGCTCTTGTTAAGCATGGAAAGCAAAAATGATGGCTTTAATCAAAATTTCATTTAAAAAACAGTTAGTTAAAAGTCTATAGCTTTGCTCTCTCAGAATTTTCTTAAAACAAAATTTCACACTAAATTATGCGTTATCACAAATGATGGAACATTTTTCTGCAGTTAAAAAATACATGTAAATGCATATGTGTGTGGGTACACAGATGGTCCTCAACTTATGATGGAGTTACATCCAGTAAACCCACCATAAAGTTGATAAATCACAAGTCAAACCATTGTAAGCCAAGGGTGTGTGTGTGTGTGTGTGTGTGTGTGTGCGTGTGTGATATCTTTCTCTGTTTCAGTTTTATGTTGCCTCAAATCCCGTGGAATGTTATGTTATAAAAAGGAATGTGCAATAATATCTCTCTATATGGATAGATACTTTTTTCTTGTTTTAACTTTTAGTTTAAGTTCAGGGGTACATGTGCAGGTTTGTTACATAGGTTTGTTACATTATCCAGGTATTAAGTCTAGTACCCATTAGTTATTTTTCCTGATCGTCTCCCTCCTCCCACTCTCCACCCTCTGAAAGGCCCCAGTGTGTGTTGTTCCCCCTATGTGTCCGTGTGTTCTCATCATTTAGCTCCCACGTATAAGTTAGAACATGTGGTATTTGGTTTTCCGTTCCTGCGTTAGTTGACTGAGGATAAGGGCCTCCAGCTCCATCCGTGTCCCTGCAAAGGACATGATCTCATTCTTGTTTATGGCTGCATAATATTCCATCGTGTATATGTACTACATTTTCTTTATCCAGTCTATCAGTGGTGGACATTTAGGTTGTTTCCATGTCTTTGCTATTGCAAATAGTACTGCAATGAATGTATGTGTGCATATGTCTTTATAATAGAATGATTTGGCCAGGCGTGGTGGCTCACCCCTGCAATCCCAGCACTTTGGGAGGCCGAGGCGGGCGGATCACAAGATCAGGAGATTGAGACCATTCTGGCTAACATGGTAAAACCCCGTCTCTACTAAAAATACAAAAAATTAGCCGGGCATGGTGGCAGGCGCCTGTAGTCTCAGCTACTCAGGAGGCAGAGGCAGGAGAATGGCGTGAACCCAGGAGGCAGAGCTTGCAGTGAGCCGAGATGGTGCCACTGCACTCCAGCCTTGGTGACAGAGCAAGACTGTCTCAAAAAATAAATAAATAATTAAATAAAGAATGATTTATAGTCCTCTGGGTATATACCGAGTAACGGGATTGCTGGGTCAAATGGAAGTTCTGTCTTTAGGACTCTGAGGACTCACCACACTGTCTTCCACAATTGAACGAATTTACACTCCCACCAACAGTGTATAAGCGTTCGTTTACAACCTCACATTTTTTTTTTTACTTTTTAATAATAGTCATTCTGACTGGTGTGAGATGCTATCTCATTTGGTTTTGGTTTGCATTTCTCTAATGATCAGTGATGTGAGCTTTTCTCATATGCTTGTTGGCCACATGTATGTCTTCTTTTGAAAAGTGTCTGTTTATGTCTTTTTCCCACTTTTTAATGGGGTCTTTTTTTCCTTCTTGTAAATTTGTCTAAGTTCCTTATGAATGCTGGATATTATACCTTTGGCAGATGCGTGGTTTGCAAAAAATTTTCTCCCATTCTGTAGGTTGTCTGTTTACTCCGTTGACAGTTTCCTTTGCTGTGAGGAAGCTCTTTAGTTTAACAGACAGTGTATCTTCCACATGTGTTGCACATAGCAGGTGCTTAATAAATGGCTTCAGAAGAACAAAAGGAAGAGGTTTAATTTCCCAGCTGGCAGGACTAAGGATCAGATTCAGAAATTAAATCAATTTTAAGAAAATACAGCATGTGATATTCTTGTGCATGTGAATCTGTGGACTGAGATTCATGCTAGTTATGTACATTTATGCTGCAAGATGTAACAAAACCAGCGTGTTAGCATTTGCCATCTGGGAGCCTGTCACCTACAGACTACTTAATGCTATGGGGTTGCAGAGATAAAGTGCTCCAGGAAAGACCAGACCCTACTTACTGTCTACTGTAAATAGACACAAGCTGTTTTGTGTAGCCTTCATCATCAATGCCCACCCAGCAACATGGATGAATGAACCCCTACAGGAGATTGTGTTCTAGGCATTACAGTCAGAGATGATGAAGACACAACTCCTGCCCTTGGGGAGCTCATAGTCTCAAAGGGGAGATGGATTTAAATAAGAAATATTCAGCGACTGCATAAAGAAGTAAATAATAAATTGTTGGCAAGGACCAAGGGGAGGTCAGAGATGTTTTGCATGAGAGATGACTTTTTATTGAATCTAGCAAGATGTGTTTGTGTTCATCTGGGTGGAATGATGAAGGGGAAGGGAAAATATCACGCATAAGAAAGAATGCACGCAAAGACAGAGGATCATAAAATCAAGCTCAGGAAACAATGATGAGAAGTTCAGGGTTGCGTAGGGCTCTGGCAAGGCAAGACGTCATACACAGGAAAGGATCAGATAATAAAGGCCTTCTATCCCCATGAAGAAATGTGGATTATATTCTGAAGGCAGCAGGAAGCCACTAAAGGAGAGGAGAAAAGTAATAAAACCCTCATATTGATTTTAGAAGATGAGGCAACAAAGAATCCATGGTCAAGAGTAGCTCTCAGAGACAGTGAGAACTTTCATTTCCATGAAAATGATGGGAGCACAATTATAGCAATTTTAGACCTAGGACATACAGCACTAAGTGTACTTTCAAATCAATAAGAGTCCAGGTCAGGAAGAAGAAAGAAGGAGTGCCCCAGGCTGGTGTCTTCCAGCTCTTGACCTTAGGTCTTAACTGGCAACTGGGCAGCCCTGGGGTCCAGGGACAGCTTGTAACGAGAGTGGAGTGCAGAGCAGAAGAACATTGTAGAAGACAACGACGAGGTGATTTATAGCTGCAGTGAGTGCCCTTCTTCTGGAATGCTCTAACACACGGGAGAGGGCCCGTGGTCAGCCTGTGCTGTGCCCCAGGCCACCACTGACCAATGGAGAGGTGGACACCTCACTGCAGCTGAGCCTGGAATATGGGCATCATCTAAGACTCTTGCAGGCAAGGGGGTTGGAGCCGAATCTCATCAACGTCAGGGCTCCACAGAGCAAGTCTACGTGCTTTATCATGTGACATCCTGGGAGAAGGCCCTGTTCTGACCCCAGGATTCTTCATTCATTCTTTCCGTAGATACTGAGAGCTTCTCAAATATCTTTCCAATAAATCTCTACCTTTTTGAAGGAAAGTGGGGGGAGCAGAGTTGTTTTCAGCTACCTTGTGAAAAGAACCCAAAACCAAAAAAAAAAAAAAAAACCCACTTAACTAGTATAGAGGATTTATATGTTGCAAATGCTTTAATTGTTTTAAATCGTGGCCCCCTCTACATTCAGAGCCATGTTTCCAGATAGACCTCTCATGCTGGGAGTGGACAGTGCCTTATGTGGCAACAGCCCTGGTACCTTGACAATCCCAGCCCAGTGCTTGGTGAACCAGGACACCCAGGTGAGAGATGTGACACAGTCTTTTAGGTCTCCCTCTTTCACAGTCACTGGGATCCCCAGTCCTGCAGAAAAAGCTGTGGTCACAGAGCTAATGCTGGTACAAAGCCCTGTTCAATGAGGCAGAACGAACCCAGCTGTCAGCAGGATGGCACGGTCTCTCTTAGCTCTTTTCCTTCTTTAAAGCTTCCGCTAAGATTTCCAGGAAACGTCAAGTTGCTTTTCTGCCCAGTCTCCCTGTTACTAATACTTGAGCACAAAGAGACGAAACACTTGGAGCAGGACAGACTAGAAGTAGGAGAAAATCCGAAGTGAATTACAAAGTAGATGGGCTTTTCTTTTTATGTGTGGCCTTAACACTGTTTATAAAATTTCATGACATGGAAAAAGCTGGGAGGTTGGGGATACCCATAGCCTCTCCACTAGTAATTTGTTTCAGTTAGGTAGAATCGTATTCAGATTCCGAATTTCAGATGAATTCTTGTTTAATATGTATTTCTATTATATATAGAACCTAATTAAAATGCTTAATGTTAATGTATCTTAACGTATATTTCTATAATGTGTAGAACTACTTAATTTAGCATAATTATCAAAATGAACCATATCAAACCTTACAAGGAAATTGCAACCTGTTATAAAATAAGAGGGCCCGTATTATAGCAGAGCCCTCACCCTGTGAGATACCCTGTTAGAAAAGCCAGATAGTGCAAATAAATCCTCACTCCCCAATTTGATGCTGCTTTGGTGATTTGATTAATTATTGTGAAGTGAAACAGCTAACAAAGAAGGATAAATAAAAATAACTTCTTGTATCCAAAAAAGGGTGTAAATTTTAACTCCAATGCATGACAGCAAATGTAAGCAAGAATTATAAACAATGGAGCCTGCTGAATGAATTAATATGCATCAGCCTCTGTTGCTAGAAATAGGCCCCTGTATTGTACTGGTAAACTGTAGTTCCACTCAACCACAAATCTGGCTTTTCTTCTCTACTCTCCTGGGAATTCAGAAACTGTCTTCTTATTAACAACAATGAGGAAACACCACAGCCGAGAGGATCCTGAAAGTGTCTTGTCTGTGAGCTTTACCCTTTTTCCTAGACCTTACTATTTTTATAAAGCATTTCTGGGTTTGGTTTGGCTTCCATTTATCTTAATTCTTTAATATGGATTAGATAACTCTGCCGATATTCAAGTCCCACTACAAATTCCTGCTGGTCCATTTCCACTAGACTCTCACTGATCTACCTTCTGATTCATTGTTTTTTTTTTGTTGTTGTTGTTTTTCTTTTTCTTTCTTTCCTTTTTTTTTGGAGATGGAGTTTCGTTCTTGTTGCCCAGGCTGGAGTGCAATGGCGCAATCTTGGCTCACTTGCAACCTCTGCCTCCCAGTTGGTTTCAGGCGATTCTCCTGCCTCAGCATCCAAGTAGCTGGGATTACAGGCATGTGCCACCACGCCTGGCTACTTTTTGTATTTTTAGTAGAGACGGGGTTTCACCATGTTGGCCAGGCTGGTCTCGAACTCCTGACCTCAGGTAATCCGCCCACCTTGGCCTCCCAACGTGCTGGGATTACAGGCGTGAGCCACTGCACCCAGGCCTGATTCATTGTTGAAAGTCAAATCCCAACCCCAAAAGTTACTGTAAATATCTTACTTTTCTACAAGCCCCCAGCACAAGCTGGTTTCTAAGCACCTACTTTATCGAGCTTAAGACAAGAGGCAAACACTGACCCAGCGACTACTAGGCACATAATGGTTGTACATGGAGCAAGAGACCACCCTGACAATGTGTATCACATCCATCAGCACACTGTCTTCCCTTCATGCTCCATCCTCAATCCTATACTTTCCTGTTTCCTGAGTAACCTTCCTCCCACATATTTGCTTCTTCCACAGCTTCTTCAACTGCTCTTTCCTAACTGCTTCCTTTCTGCTTCTCAACATGTTGCAAAAAAAATCTTTTTTTTTTTTTAACCAAAACAACCACAAAAGCCAACCAACCAACTGACTAAATAAACCAAAAGACATCATAACCTTACCCTTAGGACTCTGAATTCCTGGAAACCTGGGCAGATCCAGTCCATCACAAAATAGGCCTACCCTCCTAGTGGTGAGATATGTATACAGTCAGGTCCAGAGGAGGCCGTACACTTTTCTTGACTGAAACTTTCAGCCCAGAAAACCCCACTTTCCATGAGTGTCCAAGAATCCCCTTGCCCTGAGTCTCCATTATCCCTTTACCTCCCATGTGGGTGCAGCAAACATTCCCTTTCTTGCACTTCTTAGATCCATGCAGCAACCCCCATTTGTCCTAGGTTGTCAAATTCTTCCATTAGAACACCTTCAATACCAACAGCCCTCCCACTGCTCATCACATAGCTTTGATGTGTGTCCTTGCCCGAAAGCCCCATCCTACACAGCTGGATGCTAGGGAGGGATAATAGGAGGGGGGTGGGTTCACCTGATACAACTGTCCCTTCTGGCCAATACTACCCTTTGCCCCTGCCTTCCTGGGGCCATGCTCCAGGGCCCTTCTGAGTGTATAGTTTCCTTGGCTTCCCTTTTGTCTGACTCCCTGGGCACCCCTTCCAGATATGCTCCTGGGCTCTTAGTCATCCCTTCTTCCTCACCCCCTAAACATTTCCAGTGCTTGTGACTTTAAAAATTCTCCTTTCTTCTCCCCATAAAAACTTCCATTCCCATTTCCTTGGAGAGGCTGATCTCAGCTACATGTTTGACTTAAAAGGAGATTCTGTGTGCTTTATGGCACAGAAATGGCTGAGCTGCAAATTCTAACTATTCATATTTAATAGCTTCTGCCTGGTCTGCTAGGTTCAGAGTGCTTATGGGCTGTGACTTCACCCAGACTCAAACCAGCTTGTCGGGGAATCATCAGATTCAGTCACCTCTCCAAAAGAACAAGGTGCCAACATTTTTCTTTGGCATTGTGTTTAGTGGGCATCTGGTCTTAGCATTGCTAAGTACCCAATTTCACCAAGCCAGTCATGCGTTCCCACATCATCCGCTAAAGCCGGAAGTGAAGCAGGAGAATGCTATGTTATAGTATGCACGTGTGTGGGTGTGTAGGAAGACACACACACACACACACACGCAGAGAGCTACTGTGGGAAATTAACTCCGTTTGGGAGTCTTATTGCAACATGGAGGAAATACAGCAAGGTCACATTAAGGTTTTTAAAAATACATGATATGTTTTCATTCTTTCCTACTATAACTGCAAAGCGCAAAAGCTACAGTTCTCTATTTTAATTTACTGACTATGCTGTCCTTAAATCTCCATTCACTTTTTATTCTTGGCACCGACCCTACTTTTGTGAGTGCACTTGTGACCAGCTCATGCTCAGGTGGTAGATACACCATAAACTTGTGGCAACAGAGGCCTTGTCATCTTGTGGTCATCATCAACATGATTTGGGAGTGCCATGGTGGGACACGATTGAAGAGCTTCAGTACCAGGCGGTGTGAGGTGAGGGTATCATCCTAAAGGGGCTATAACCACATGAAATGATAACTAAAATCTTGTAATAGTATAGAAGTGACATGGTAAATAGGCGCAAAACCATGAACAAGTACATATGGATCAGAGCAGAGAGACAGAGAGGCAGAAAGGACTTCAGGGTTGAGTATGAAGGTATTAAACCTGGTGGGTTATTAACACATCTAAATAAATAAGCTGTTGATCGTGAGAACACTTGGACACAGGGTGGGGAACATCACACACCAGGGCCTGTCGTGGGGAGGGGGGAGGGGGGAGGGATAGCATTAGGAGAAATACCTAATGTAAATGACGAGTTAATGGTTGCAGCAAACCAACATGGCACATGTATACATATGTAACAAACCTGCATCTTGTGCACATGTACCCTAGAACTTAAAGTATAATTTTTTTTAAAAAATGGAAAGATTGGTCTCAGAAGAGAAATAAAAATAAAATATACAAATTTTTTTAAAAAAGAAATAAGCTGTTGATCAAAAAGGAGAGAGGTCAACAAAGAGGACACAACCCAGGAAGAGTTTGAAGACAATGTCTGGCAGGGTCCATTGGAGCACTGCCCAAGACAGAATCCAGTGTGATTGCCCATCTAGTGCAAGGATGGAAGAGCGGGCCAGCAGAGACACGCCATTATGTACTCAGAGCTTCTGATTCTTTGCTTACCAAGCAACCTTCTGCTAATTTGGCCCCCCATGCTGCTTATAATATAACATGGAACAATTGTACTTGTAACAACCCTTCCATCCAGTCTCTTTGGAAGTAATATTTTTTATAATAACTTTTATTGCATTCTTATTTTATACATCAGTCTCTTGTAAGCTTTTTAACGTGAGTCAGCCTCCCTAACAGTGATCAATTCTGGGATTTTGTAAAGGTCAGAGCCCTCTGAACTTCCACAGCTGATGGCCAAACTTTATACCCAGAGCAGAGATTGCTCTTTCTTAAAATGTATTTCCCCTTCTTCTGTTACTAACTGTACTTCTAGATTTTAGCTGGATACACGGCCCCAAATAATAAAAACCATATTTCCAAGCTTCACTGCTCCATGTGGGCATATGACTAGCTTCTGGCAGAAGACATACAAGTGGAAGTGATGTGTACAACAGCCAGGTCTTGTCCTTAAAAGGAAATAATGTGCCCATGTCCTCTCCTTGTCCTTTTTCTCTTTCTTGCTTGCTGGAATTTTGACAGGTAGACTCAGATGAGATGAAAATGTCCTAAAGGATGGTGTATCCAGGAATCCAGTTCTCTAACACCACAGAGTCACCAAATCATCCTTGAACTTCTTACTCTCAATAACTACATAAGAAATAACTAACTTCTTTGCTGTTTAAGCTATTACTATTTAGTTGAGTAATCGTTACAGCAACAGAAACTGTATGACCTAATAGTGTACCATTAGCAGTTGATCTCCTAGAGGGCTACTGTTAAAGTTCCCCCAGGCCGGCTGGGTGTGGTGGCTCACGCCTGCAATCCCAGAACTTTGGGAGCTGAGGCAAGCGGATCACCTGAGGTCAGGAGTTCAAGACCAGCCTGGCCAACATGGTGAAATCCACTTTCAACTAAAAATACACAAAAATTAGCTGGGCGTGGTGGCAGGCACCTGTAATCCCAGCTACTCAGGAGGCTGAGGTAGGAGAATCGCTTGAACTTGGGAGGCGGAGGTTGCAGTGAGCTGAGATCATGCCACTGCACTCCAACCTGGGCAGAAAGAGTGAAACTCCATCTCAAAAAAACAAAAAAAAGTTCCCAGGCCACACTGTTCCACTCATCACGTTGGGAGCTTTCCCACTGGAAATGTCTAGCTAATGCAGTAATAATCAAACAAGCAGAAAATAAAATGGTGAAAATGGAAACCAAAGTGCTAAGGGGAAATATGCACAGGGACAGATTGAAAGGGAAAAACAGCAGCAGCCACCGTTATCCAACACTTGTTACACGTCAGGCATGTTAAAGGATTAGCGTAGCATTAATCCTCACAATAACCAGATGCAGTAGATATTATTTCTGCATCTATAAATAAGCCAATGAAGGAACAGGCAGTTTAAAAAACTGCCCAATGTAACACAGCTAGAAAGTGGCAACGTTAGGACTCAAATCTAATTCTGTTTGAATCCAACACATGAAACTGGCCAAGTCAAGTCCCATGAGTGAGTCAAGTTGACAAAGCAGCAATTCTCATACCTTCAACATCAGCATCCTGGCTGCAAGGGGACAAGACTCAGAAACAGTCGATATTATATACTTCAGAAAGATTTTTAAATATACTCATTCAATCTCTAAATATATATGTACAGGAAGAGGAGGAATTATTCAAGACAGCAACTATAAATTTTCATCTGATTATTAACCTGTAGCATAAATAGCCACCATTTCAATTTAGAACTTTCTATGGAATAACATAGGAATCTGGGCAAACTTGCTCGATGCCTGTTGTTCAATTGTGTCATTAAATCTCACTGTAAGCATCACATTGATCAGCTCTCATGTTTTTAACAAAAAAGATTGTAAATGTTTTTAACCAAATTTGTAAAAATATATTTATTGTTAACCAAATGTTTTTATTTAGTGATTAACTGGAAAAGACTCCTGTATTTAAAATGCTTTAATTTTTAAAAATAACTTGTTTTTTTTCTTGAGACGGAGTCTCACTCTGTCGCCCAGGCTGGAGTGCAGAGGCTCTACCTCGGCTCACTGCAAGCTCTGCCTTCCGGGTTCACGCCATTCTCCTGCCTCAGCCTCCCAAGTAGCTGGGACTACAGGCGCCCGCCACCACGCCTGGCTAATTTTTTGTATTTTTAGTAGACAGGGGGTTTCACCATGTTAGCCAGGATGGTCTCAATCACCTGACCTCGTGATCCGCCCGCCTTGGCCTCCCAAAGTGCTGGGATTACAGGTGTGAGCCACGGCTCCCAGCCTAAAATAACTTTTTAAAAAGCTGTTAAATTAGAATCCTATTTGTTCACCAGTTGATTCTCAGAATCGATATTAAAATTGAGAGCTCATCATGCCAGGCAGCCTGTTGCCTCTGGGGGCACATGGAGGAATCCAGAATGGGCTAGCCCCAGAGCAGCCTATTGGAATAGGAGGCAGTCATTCCTATTGTAACTGAGTACCCCCATTTTTCTAACAAAAAGAGAATGAGTTAATATTTTTAAATTTTTTCTCTTCTTTTCTTTTTTATCCATTTCCTTCTGTTCCCCACTTCCTACTTAGTCCTTTAGAAATGCAATTATAACCTTTTACCTCCCCTTCACCAAACACTCCCTACAAGGCAAGTTGAGGTAAGTATGAGCTTAGAAGCTCCAGAGTGGAACTCTTTTCCACCAGGAGACTGCCTCGAAGGACAACAGTCAATCCGCAGCCCAAAGTCTGCCCACCACGAAGTCTTCCATCTGCAGAGTTTCAGCCACCTTTACAACCTAGTTCTGCCCACACAGGTGCTAACTTGACTGCCCAGTAGATAAGGCACCAAAGCGAGTACTCGGATCCCCACCTGTTCGCTTCCTCCGTTGGGTGCTATTCATGCTAGGCCCCCTTTTAAAAGCGCCCGCATTCCTATTCCAGAAGCCACGCAGTACCCTTAAGGCAAGAAGACTGTACTGCTTCTCCTAAGCTAGCTTTGGAATAAAAGGTCACTTTCTTTATACAAGACTTTGCTCTTGTTAATTGCACTCTGCAAGTGGTAAGTGAATGAACCTGCAGTTTGGTTATGTTATTGATGAAGAGTCACAGTCAAACCTAACAGGTGGAATCACAAAGGTAAAAAGCCTTTGAGCATGCGAGAAAGAGCAAGCGCCATATGGGAGTGGTTCTTTGGCCTTTCTCCAAGAGGCGAGGTTTTCAGAGCAGCCCCATCTTCTCTCCCATTCTTACTCTCCACTCTCCTCTGCTCCATACCCCTGACACCTTTGGAGAGACAGTGACTGTGACTATGTGTCAAGTTGATAGTTCCTTGTCAACACATTATAAAATGTGTTTACACATTATAAAATATTTGTGTCAGGAAACTTAAAGTTGAAATATAGATGAGCTGGTCAATATTTTTCTTCTGAACAATTGCCCCATCATTGTTGCAGGAGAGGTGAAGTTCTGTTTCCTAAGAAAAATCTGTAGAGCTAAATTACCTTGGTAGCTTTTAGAAAATGTAATGTGCTTGTCTGGGTGTGGTGGCTCATGCCTGTGAGAGGTGACAGCATGCTGGCAGTCCTCAGAGCCCTCGCTTGCTCTCGGCACCTCCTCTGCCTGGGCTCCCACTTTGGCAGCACTTGAGGAGCCCTTCAGCCCACCGCTGCACTGTGGGAGCCCCTTTCTGGGCTGGCCAAGGCCAGAGCCGGCTCCCTCAGCTTGTAGGGAGGTATGGAGGGAGAGGTGCGAGTGGGAACCGGGGCTGTGCGCGGCGCTTGCGGGACAGCTGGAGTTCCGGGTGGGCGTGGGCTTGGCGGGCCCCACTCTCGGAGCAGCTGGCCGGCTCTGCCGGCCCGGGCAATGAGGGGCTTAGCACCCGGGCCAGTGGCTTCGGAGGGTGTACTGGGTCCCCCAGCAGTGCCAGCCCACCCGCGCTGCTCTCGATTTCTCGCCGGGCCTTAGCTGCCTTCCCGAGGGGCAGGCTTCGGGACTGCAGCCCGCCATGCCTGAGCCTTCGCCTGCCTCCGTGGGTTCCTGTGCAGCCCGAGCCTCCCCGACGAATGCCGCCCCCTGCTCCATGGCGCCCAGTCCCATTGACCGCCCAAGGACAGAGGAGTGCGAGCGCCTGGCGCGGGACTGGCAGGCAGCTCCACCTGCAGCCCTGGTGCAGGATCCACTGGGTGAAGGCAGCTGGGCCCCTGAGTCTGGTGGGGACGTGGAGAGTCTTTATGTCTAGCTCAGGGATTGTAAACACACCGATCAGCACCCTGTGTCTAGCTCAGGGTTTGTGAGTGCACCAATCAACACTCTGTATCTAGCTGCTCTGGTGGGGCCTTGGAGAACCTTTGTGTCAATACTCTGTATCTAACTAATCTGATGGGGACCTGGAGAACCTTTATATCTAGCTCAGGGATTGTAAACGAACCAATCGGCACCCTGTCAAAACAGACCACTGGGCTCTATCAATCAGCAGGATGTGGGTGGGGCCAGATAAGAGAATAAAAGCAGGCTGCCTGAGCCAGCAGTGGCAACCCGCTTGGGTTCCTTTCCATACTGTGGAAGCTTTGTTCTTTTGCTCTTTGCAATAAATCTTGCTACGGCTCACTGTTTAGGTCCACACTGCTTTTATGAGCTGTAACACTCACCGCGAAGATCTGCAGCTTCACTCCTGAAGCCAGCGAGACCAAGAGCCCACTGGAGGAAGGAACAACTCCAGAGGTGCTGCCTTAAGAGCTGTAACATTCACCGCCAAGGTCCGCAGCTTCACTCCTGAGCCAGCGAGACCACGAACCCACCAGAAGGAAGAAACTCTGAACACATCCAAACACCAGAAGGAACAAACTCCAGGTGTGCCACCTTAAGAGCTGTAACACTCACCGCGAGGGTCCGCGGCTTCATTCTTGAAGTCAGTGAGACCAAGAACCCCCCAATTCCAGACACACCTATAATTCCAGAACTTTGGGAGACTGAGGCGGGTGGATCACCTGAGGCCAGGTCAGGAGTGGAGACCCGCCTGGCCAACATGGCAAAACCCTGTTTCTACTAAAAATAGAAAAATTAGCTGGGAGTGGAGGTGCATGCCTGTAGTTCCAGCTACTCAGGACGCTGAGGCGGGAGAATCACTTGAACCCAGGAGGTGGAGGTTGCAGTGAGCTGAGATTGTGCCACTGCACTTCAGCCTGGGTGATAGAGACTCAAGTTTGTTTCAAAAAAAAAAAAAAAAAAAAGAAAGAAGAAAGAAAATGTAATGTGCTAGATTAATCATCTAGCCATTAAAAAAAAGATGTGATTTTCAACAGTTTGAATGTGTGAAAATACTAGTGGTAGAATGTGAATTTAAAAGACAAGATACAAAATTGAATGTGCAGTGTGATTTGAACTTTTAAAAAATGAAACGAGGTGAGTTTAGATGGCCGAAAGAGTGGAGAACAGATCATTAATAAAGGTTATTTCTTAGTGGGATGTTTGAGTAATTCTTATTTTCATTTTTGTATCTTGCTATGTTTTCCAAATTTCTATAACGAGCATATACTATTCCCTCCCCACTTCTTCCCCCCTTCCCTCTCCCCCTATTTCCCTCTCCCCCTACTTCCTTCTTTTTATTGATTACCTAGTAACTGCCAGGCAATATACAAGTTTCTGAGAATAAACAGATGTAAATAACAGAGTTCCCTGAGGAAGTAGTCACACTAAAATTTCCCAAGTGCAGCCATAAACAGACTAAAGAATCCCTATTTCAATCCATCCATGGGACAGAGGGTGCTGTTCTGAAACATATCATCATTTCTTTGGAATTTTCATGTGAAATATAGCCAGTGATTGTGCTTAGTGTAAATTGTGGATTCCCTTGGGCAAATGTTCCCTTCAATACAGAAATGCACTAAATAGAGACTTTGGCACCTATTCTTGAAACGAGTGTTAGGAAGCACAATTCATTTTGGATCCTTTCCAGAAGATCCTGGACAAAGCCTGTTGCTGTGATGGCTTGGTAGGGGCATTGGTGCTCGTGTCACATTGTCCCACACCCCACTTCTGGCTTACTACCAAGAGAGCAGACATCAGGGTTCAAAGGCAAGTCAGCAAGGCAGCTGGGTTCCCCCCACCCCTTGCGTCCTGGTGGCCTCTGATGACTCCCAGCACAGCCTGTCTGCTGCTGCTTCTCCTGGACTCCTCATCCTGTCCCAGGGACAAACTCTGGCTCTCCAGTGGAGCCCTCAGCAAGGACCTCTGAGGGTCTGTAGTTGGCAAAGACAATAGTGTTAAATACCTGGGGTTAAACAGTTGTAGGAGAAAATAAGTCTTTCTCTTTCTCTGGCCTGGCTACACATCTTTCTTTTTCTTTCATACTGTTCTTTTTTCTTTCTTTGGTCTTACAGACTGTTTTCAAAGCCCAGCTGAATGGTAGCTTGTGAAGAAAAAAAAAAACAAACCATATTGAAAAGACAAGTAAGCATCCGGAAATCTAGAAAGAAGAAAGAAAATGTCATGACTATAACTGTGACCTCAGCTGACTCAAATAAGGTGTTCATTACTGAACGATTAGAACCACCTACACAAGACAAAGTGAATTTCTAATCAACAGGTAGTAATAACAAAATCCCTTCAAAGGCCAAGAAGCATTAGAGTGGATTATCCATGAAGAGAGGATTAGAAAAAGAGAGACCCGGAACCCAGCAAAGGAAACCCCAGCGGGCCAGCTGGCTAATGTTTGGGATAATAATTCCAAATGTATTAAAATAAATTGTTAGAAGAAAAGGCTGAAGGCAATAAAAGCAAGCTTCACATGATACTGTATATTGTGGATAAAATCATGCACATTTGCAGTAGTCAATTCCCCAGAGGCAGGCTGTAAAGGCACCCCCAGGAGAGATGGCAGAATTTAAAGAGACAGGAAGCCCACTGTATGCTAATAAGAGTTGCTAGCATAGGGATGGGGGAGGGAGGTGTTTATAACGAAGCCTGCCTCACGGAACCTTCTTGTCCATTTTTCCTGTGGCCTGAGGAGTACTGGTTCATAAACAATGTTGAAATGGGAAGGATATAGCAGGAGTAGACAGCTTCACTCCTCCACGGTCTTAAATGCAGTCTTGCTTCATAAAGGACTTCTTCATTCCCTTAAGAAAGGAGAAAAATGTCTCTTTTTAAATTATTTTTTATTTTTTTTTGAGACAGGGTCTCATTCTACCATCCAAGCTGGAGTGCTGTGGCACCTTCACACTCACTACAGCCTTGACTTTCTGGGTACAAGTGATCCTCCCACCTCAGCCTCTGGAGTAGCTGGGACCACAGGTGCGCGCCACCACGCCTGGCTAATTTTTTTTTTTTTTTTTTTGAGACAGAATCTCACTCTGTCACCAGGCTGGAGTGCAGTGGCAAGATCTTGGCTCACTGCACCCTCCGCCTCCCAGGTTCAAGCGCTTCTCCTACCTCAGCCTCCTGAGTAGCTGGGATTACAGGAGCCCGCCACCATAGCCAGCTAATTATTGTATTTTTAGTACAGACAGGGTTTCACCATGTTGGCCAGGCTGGTCTTGATCTCTTGACCTCGTTTTCCGCCCGCCTCAGCCTCCCCCTGGCTAATTTTCAAAACAGTTTTTTGTAGAGATGGGGTCTTTCAATGTTGCCCAGACTGGTTTAGAACTTCTGCCCTCAAGCAATCCTCCCGCCTCAGCCTCCCAAAGTGCTGGGATTACAGTCATGAGCCACTGCACCAGCCAAATGTCTCTTCTTTTTTTCCCACTTCAGGAGTTTCAGCAGAAATCCTTCTCAGGTCTTGACCCTCAAGGGAAGGACTAGAGTTCGGAAGGCCACAGGAGAGTAGAGTGATCCATTTTTGTTTTCCCTATATCCAGAGCCTGCCAACATTTTAAAAAACTATCATTTCTAAGTTTTCAATGATAAGATTTCTCACAGATCCATCACTACACTGAACCATTTGGGAAGAAGCCTGGAATGGATTAAACAGCCTTAGCTTCTCCAGAGCCATGTATATTCTGCTCCCCTTTTGTCTTCATTTCATTTAAACATTTTTTTAAGATCTAAGTTTCATTAGATATCAACAAACCTTAAACTTTCTTATTTAATATATTTCAACTATACATAAAGTATAGAGAATATTTTTTAAAAATCTACCAACCCACCAGCGAGCTTTATCAACTCTGAATATTTCTGCCATCATTTTTTATCTTGAGTGTCTGACTTTATTTTGGTTAATTTTTTTTTTTTTTTTTTTGCTTATTTAAGATGGCTTTGTTACTTCCAGGAAATCTGTCAATGCTATTTATTGGAATGTTCCCCCTAATTTTTTCCATTTTTAGCCTAGGTCAATGAAATAGAACAACTAGTCTAAGCTGGAGGAACTCACTGAGCCAAAGATTACAGGCTCCTTATATAATCACTGGGCCAAAGATTCCTGCAGTTATGGGCTCCTTCTTAACTGTTCTATTTATGAATCTGAAATTCCTTTATGGTTAACTTTTGAATAACTGGTGGTATTATTACTGAAGGATTTCCTTTCTGACTTGATTTGAGAGTGTGCATTGAGTCTTTGGTTCCAGTTTAATACCATCCATCCATCAATCCATTCAACTATTAAGTGCCTAACACTTAGTAGGTGCTGTTGAAGATGAAATAAACACAAAGACAAATAAAAATTATTCTTGTCCTCCAGCCTTTACGGTTTATTGAGGAAACAAGACCTGCAACAAGTAATTAGAGCAATGGTTTAAGAGAGAGGATAAAGGCTTTACAGGACTTTATGAGGATCTCCATGAGAAAGCTCCTGATTATTTTGATGAGTACTCAAAGAGGTCTCTATAGAGGATCTGAACATGAATTAACCCTGAAGAAAGAATGAGAAGCTAGAGGTCAAGGTTATGTGTGGGAAGGACATGCCAGGGAAAGAACAGGAGGCAAATGCAGGTTCAAGAACTGGGAGGCAAGAAAGAGCACAGCTTGTTTAGGGATTAGCCATGTTTAGTTGCATGGCTGGAATGCAACTGTGTGTTGTTGGGGTTTTTGAGGTTGGAAGTGGAGGAGTAGAATGAGGAGAAATGACAGGAGATGACAGAAGAAAGCAAGCCAGGGGCCAGATCTTGCCCGCTATTTTGCCCATAAAGGAATGTAGCCAAAGCAAAGTTTCCCGGATACAGTGTTCCTTTCACTAATCTCCCTTGGCTCCCAGTCTACCTTCCAGCTAATTAGAACTTGCTAAATGCTCCAGCATCCTCTCTTTTGGATAGCTGTGTATCTAGTAGGTTTTGATTTATTTGATACATGAGAATGTCATGAGGCCATTAATTTACCTCTTTGTAGATTTCTCAAGGAATAAGACCAAGATTAAATCTGTTTTTCCATACCCGGGTGTTGCCTTGTATAATCTTCCAGCCAAAAAGTTTCAAACCTTTCTAGCAGGGCTGAGGATAGAAAATTGGGGATCTAGATCCACACAGATCAATTCAAAACTGAACGGTGCTCTCTCAACTTTACCAATCTATTGCACCACAGGTGTTCAACTCTGCAAGAGACACATGTACATTTGTAAGGACGAGGAAAAGACAATCTAATAGGTTTAGCCTAATAACATAATAGTTCAGGTTCAGAACTTTTTTCTTTTTTATTAAAAAGCATTTATTGAATAACACTTGTTGAAACAAGTGAAGTAAAACACAGATAGGTGGGAAGGCAAAATTATAATTCAGCATAATCTGCATCAAACACAATAAAACTACATAAGATTGGAGGCAGTATGATGTAGTGGTTAATGGCCTGGGTATATTGTCAGACAAATCAGGTTTAAACTCAAGGCAGAGCTCTTATTAGCTGGGTGATCTTAGACAACTTAATGGGTCTCTCAAATCCTGTTTTCTCATCTGCAAAAAGAGAATCATGGCACCACTCCTAGGGAATTGTAGTGAGGATTAAATAAGATAACATGTCTTGGGTGCATGCCACAGGCCGATCAAGTAATAAGCATGTGCTAACTGGGGCTATTTAAAACCCAGTGGGGTAAGTACAGTCCTAGTTCATTCATCAATTCCCCCAGGAGGTATTTTTGATGCCCCCACAGCACCCCCCCTTCCACCCTGCAAGACTGGGCTAATGCCCCTTCTAAAAAACATATTCCTGTAACATTTTATTCCACCCTTACTTAGGAACCCATTCCATTTTCCAATTAGTGGTCTAACTCTATCCACCAGCCTGTGAGCAACTGAAGCACAGGACTGTGTCTTGTTCCCCATTGGCTCTCCAGGCCCTGCCACAATGCCGGATCTATGCAAACACTCAGAAAGCAAAAAATTTCAAAATGAGTTGTAGGCCCTTCGCAGTGGCTCACGCCTGTAATCCCAGCATTTTGGGAGGCTGAGGTGGGAGGATCACCTGAGGTCAGGAGTTCGAGACCAGCCTGACCAACATGGTGAAACCCCATCTCTACTAAAAATACAAAAATTAGCAGGACATGGTGGTGGGTGCCTGTAATCCTGGCTACACGGGAGGCTGAGGCAGGAGAATCACTTGAACCTGGGAGGTGGAGGTTGCAGTGAGCTGAGATTATGTCACTGCACTCCAGCCTGGGCGACAGAGAGACACTCTGTCTCAAAAAAAAAAAAAAAAAAAAAAAAAAATTAATTACTTAATTAATAAAATAAAATAAATTGTAGTTTAAAAAGAAATTGTTGGCAGGCCACATCAGATAAGCAATGCAAAAAGGTTAACATAGTTTTGTCATCTAGCTTAGTGCATGGAACGCCCACAGGCTTTAGCAATGGAGGAGCCTGCATTTTAGGTCAGGCTTTACTGCTTGGTGGCTGTGTGACCTTGGGAAAATTAATTAATTACTCTGAGATTCCCATTTGCCATCTCTAAAATGGGGATAAAACAACAAATAAAGTATGTAATGTGTCTGGCATATAGTAGGCACCTATCAAATGGAAAGAGCTGATTTTGTTAATGTCATCTAAATTGTGTGAATACGTTTGCTGATGTTTTGGGGAACTTACAATAAATAGTATACAATTTCGTTGGGCATGTAGATAATGGTAGCAAACATTTATTGGAGATTTTTTTTTTAATCTGCCAGGCACTGTCTCAAATGCTTTATTAATTTGTTCAGTATCCTAAGAACTCTATGAGATAATGGACCATGATTATCATCATCCCATTTTACAGATGAGGATATTGAATAAAGAGAGATTAGCAATGTGCCCTGTGCATGGTTAGTAAATTACAGAGCCTAGACTCAAACCCAGGCATCAGGTCCATACCCTTGACCAAGCCAAGAATATAACTTCAGAAAAATGCACTGTGGAAGGAAGACTGAGATGCCAGCCTCTACTCTGCTTTTTATGAGACAAAGTCGCTCCAGCTCTGAGACTTCATTTCCCTTCTGTAATGTGAAGGATCGTGCTTGTCCTCACAGGATTCCAAAGTCAAGTACAGACATACTGCTTTTTGTTTCCATAATGGTCTCCTGGAAACCATATTGTGAGGTAAATCATTGTGAAGTGTTGCATATTTTCCCATAGGAATGATGTTCTAATTGTAGGTTATATTCCTGAACAAGGCCTCGGAATCAAGCAAATAATTAATATGACCCAAAATGTGTCAAAGGAGAAGATATTAAACAACTATAAACCTTTAGCATCCTTTTAAGAATAAAATTGTCTTCCAGGTTCTGCAAAAAGGCACATACAAACTATTCCCGGGTTAAGCAAGTACACAAAGAGAAAAAGCACTGCTAACAAATTGAACCCATATGTTGAGTATTCTTGCCTTTAATAACACTTAATTAGTAATGGTATTGCTCTTTTTAGAATTTAGAATAGTTTTGGAGGCAATCATTTAATGGCTTATGGCTTACATTTTTGTTTTCTATGAAAAACAGAGGCATTGAAAATAACTCCAGTGATCTCCCTGTTCCTCTTAAAATGGGGATTAGTGTTTTCCAGTTTAGTCACTACAGAGTCCAAATATTTAAGGCACCCCTAAGAACTGGTGGTTCGGGGGCAGAGATGCCTCTTGAAACTGGTCTTTTAATTGATTTTCTGTTCTGTGATTCAACTTCGCCTCCACCTCACTCCCCCTCTTCCATGTGAGGGACAGTTAGAAAGATGGGGAACCTAGCAGGTTGGAAAATATTGAGCTTCTTGTTCCATTGCTGCTTTATTAATAGAAGGTATCTGGGGGCTGATTGAATGGATAAACACCCACAAGAGACCAAAGTAGAGACCCTACTGTCCACATGAAACTGAAGTGAAATAGTGATGTACATTGACCTAAGCTGTGAGGGCTAAAGCATTTGGAACAATGATGATTATGTTTGTTACTAAATAGAAAAATCCATTTACAGTACAATAAGTGTAATATGATTCCATAATTGTAAATAATTAAAACACAAAGAAATTTCAAAGGATAGCTATATTTTAGCAGGAGAATTACAGTGATTATGTTTTCCTTTGGCCGCTTCCCTAAATGTTTTTATCTTTCTACAAAGGACAGATTCTTTGCGATCCTTTTTTTCTATTTCAAAAGAAAAAGAAACTTGGACTGATAGATGCTTGTCTGTTTCTATTTGGTCTGGCATGAAACACTTCAGCAACATTTGTAGGCTGGTATGTGGTTTCAGTGCATACCCAGGAATTGACCATGTCTTGCCCTATGATAACGTATTAATTAATAAAATAGGGCTGTTCATATCACTAACTGAGAATTGAGATGTTAACATTTTTAGCCCATATGAAAATTTCCAGAGTGTCCTGTAATTCTGAGTTTCTCCAGTAGATGGCAGTGTTGTACAAAAACAGCCAATCAGTTGAGGCTGAAGTATTAGAGAGATTTTTTGCTGTCTTTCTAGAAGAGCCCTCCCTCCCTCAATGGACAAATCACCGGAATGAGGTGAATAATAAAAACAGTATTTTCTTCCGTAGTACAATGTGGATGGTGTTAACGGGAAAGTTATTTTATCTGTTTAAATATGTATGTCTTTGGTAATTCTCAGGCCGGATGCTTTTATCCACGATATTAACAGAGAGGGTTAACCCTCTCTCTCCCCACCCACCACCAAGTTTAACAGATCTTTGGTTTAAAGAAAGAGGGTCTCAGAAACCTTAGCTGTATTTTTATTTCTTTTCCTATATTACTACTCTGAGGTAAAGGTACGAAGTGAGGGATTGACACCTTTTTTGTTTAATGTTTTCTTTTGTTTTATATCTGAAAAACTACAATCGGGCGGTGGAAAGATCAGATGCTTTGTACCCTAAAGGGTTCTCATCTTGGGTTTTCCACTCACCCCCTGGGCTGATTCCCTGATTTCTCCAAGCCCCAGGTTCCTCATCTGGGAGAAATGGAACCAGCAGCAAGTTCCAGATGTGTGTCTCTGGGGATTAGCTGTTTCCATACGCACAGCTTGCTGACATGCCCTGCACAGCATAGATGCCCAATAAATGGTGGCGATTCATACTAAAATCGATGTTGCCATAGGATCACATTGATGGATTAAACTATCCCACGATTAATTTCTGCTTTTATTCAATCTTCCAACATTGCCTTAAACTGGGGCAAGATAATTTTGCCAACCTTGAGGTGGGATCTGTGTCTTTTCTTTTCTTTTCTTTCTTTCTTTCTTTCTTTTTTTTTTTTTTTTTGAGATAGAGTCTCTCTCTGTCACCTAGGCTGGAGTGCAGTGGTGCGATCTCGGCTCACTGCAACCTCTTCCTCCCAGGTTCAAGCCATTCTCCTGCTTCAGCCTCCTGAGTAGCTGGAACTACAGGCGGGGGCCACCATGCCTGGCTAATTTTTGTTATTTTTAGTAGAGACAGGGTTTCGTCATGTTGGCCAGACTGGTCTTGAACTCCTGTCTTCAGGTGATCCACCCGCCTCGGCCTCCCAAAGTGCTGGCATTACAGGCATGAGCCACCGTGCCTGGCCCTATGTAATTTCTTAAAGAAGTGTGGACATCAACAACTACCTTAAAGTGATATATGTATACTAGAGTGCTGTCTTCACCAGAAACAAAATATTGTTGTTTTTTGTTTCGTTTTGTTTTAAGTAGGGTCTTACTCTGTCGCCTAGGCTGGAGTGCAGTGACATAATCATAGCTCACTGCAGCTTCAACCACCTGAGCTCAAGCGATCCTCTTGCCTTAGCCTCCCAAAGTGTTGGGATTACAGGCATGAGCCACCATACCTAGCCACAAAATCCTGTTTTAGTAAAGAAGATGACGGTTATTGCTTAAGCACATGCATTGATGGTGGAGGGATGATGTTTGCCCAGCAGAACGACTGGGGACTCATGATCTCATGCTCCAAATAGATCTTACACATCATATGACTCAACACACTCATTGTACAGACAAGAAAACTTGGGCCCAACAAAGGTTTTGTTTTTAAATTTTTCTTTTGAAATAATTTTAAACATACTGAAAAGTTGCAAAATTGTACAAAGAGTTTCTATATACCCTTCACTCAGTTTCTTCTAATACGTGGCCATAACATAATCTTACATAACCACAGTAAGTTATGTAAATAAATTAAGGCTGGGTGCGGTGGCTCATTCCTATAATCCCAGCATTTGGGAGGCCGAGGCGGGTGGATAACCAGAGGTTGGGAGTTAGAGATCAGCCTGGCTAACATGGTGAAACTCTGTCTCTACTAAACATACAAAATTTTCTGGGCGTGGTGATGTGCGCCTGTAATCCCAGCTACTCGGGAGGCTGAGGAAGGAGAATCACTTGAAGCCAGGAGGCGGAGGTTGCAGTGAGCCGGGGTTGCACCACTGGGCTCCAGCCTGGGCGACAGAGTGAGACTTGGTCTCCAAAACAAACAAAAAAAATACTGTGAACTGAATCTACTAACCTTTTTTGAATTCCTATTAACATCCTTTTTCTGTTCAAGGCTCAGCCTAGGACCCTGCGTGGCAATTAGTTGTCATGACTCCTTAGTACCCTCTAGTCTATGACAATTTCTCAGCTTTTTCTTGCCTTTCCTGACCTTGTCACTTTTGAAGACTACGAATCAGTTATTTCATAGAATGTGCTTCAATTTGGGTTTATCTGATATTTTCTCATGGATAAAGGAGGTCAAGTATTTTTCGCAGGAATGCCATGGAAATCAGATTGTGCCCTTCTCTGTGCATCAAATGACGTCCTGTGTCTCTTTCTACAGATATGAACCTTCATTCCCGGTCAAGGAGGTGACTACCAGTTTTTCCAAAGTAAAATTACTATTTTCCCATTAGTAATTGGTTAATAAATGTATCTGGGAAGATACTTTATGCAAATATCTTGTTTCTCCTTAAACTTATAGCCACTAATTTTAGCATTCTTTGATGCCTACAACCATTTTTACTGTGGGGTTTCCCCCCATTTCCTCTTTTCCTTCTGCATGTATTAATAGGATTTCTCCTGTAACAAAGATGTGTCCCTTCTCTCCCATTTATTTACTGCGTTATATCACTGTAGACTCATGGATATTTACTTCCGTCTATGGCTTATAATCCAATGCTGTTACCCTTTCTTGATTGCTCAAAATTACTCCAGCTTTGGCCATTGGGAGCTCCTTCAGGTGGGCTCCGTGTTCTTCTGACATGGCTCCATCCTTTGTGGCTACTTCCTTGTATTCTGGCACATGATGTTCCAGGCTCTTTTTTTTTTCTCTGAGACGAAGTCTTGCTCTGTCACCCAGGCTGGAGTGCAGTGGCACAATATCAGCTCACTGCAACCTCCACCTCCCAGGTTCAAGCAATTCCCCTGCCTCATCCTCCCAGGTAGCTGGGATTACAGGCGCCTGCCACCATGCCCAGCTAAATTTTGTATTTTTAGTAGAAACAGGGTTTCACTGTATTGGTCAGGCTGGTCTCAAACTCCTGACCTCAGGTGATCCACCCACCTCGGCCTCCCAAAATGAGGGAATTACAAGCATGAGTCACTGTGCCCAGCCTCCAGGCTCATCTTATATTTTGCCTGCCCCAGTCCTGGAGTCACCAACTTCTCCAAGGAGCATGGTTCTTCTTATTCAAGAGTGATATTTAGAAACTAAGATCTAAGCACTAAATGTATTCATTGCTACTAGAGAGTCATTGTTTCTAGGACCTTCCAGCAGAGCAAGGAACTGTGTGTACGTATACTAACTCATGCAGGCGCACACATCTGTATGTGCGTGTGTCTGTCTGCCTGCCTATCTATCATCTACTCAACCGCCCACACACACATTATGTATGTGTGTGTGTGTGTGTGTGTGTGTGTATATATATATATAAACACGGGTTTATACTGAGATCTGTAACTTGAATAAATTCCACGGGTTCATTTTTGCATTGCCCCTTTCCTTATGTATAATGTCTTTCTCCAACAGTGAGAAACTTGACTCTTTATCTGATCTGGTATATAATTCTAGTATCCTTGTTAGAAAACAAATTTAGTAACTACATTACAGTAATTGTACACTGTTTCTTTACACTTTAGCCTTCCACTATCAAGTCAAAATTATGTTTTTCAAATTTACTTAGGTTTTTTTTAAGGTATGAGAAATTTTGCTATGATTCTAAAATCAAAGTTATAAAAAGTCTATGCTCAGAGAAAGGTTACTTCCTCCTCATTCTTGCTAGCCTGTTCCCATTCTCTCATCCTTTCTACCTGGTTCCCTGCCATTCTTTGTAGGTAACCAATGTCTTTAATTGATGGTTTATAATTCCTATATTTCTTTTGTACAAAAAAGCAGATACAGTTATATTTTCTTATATCTCTTTTCTTACATAAAAGGTAACATATAATAGAAAGGCTTATAAACTTTGCCTTTTACACGTAACAGTATATCCTGGAAACTACTCTATCAGTTCACAGAGATCTTCCTCTTTTCTTTGATAGCTGTGTAGTATTTCATTGTGTGGCTTTATCATAGTTTATTCAACCCACTTTCCTATAGACAGACATTTACATTGTTTCCCAAATTTTTCAATTATAAACAGTACTGTAACAAATAGCTTATACATATAATTTTTAAAATGTTAGATGTGTATCTTCAAGGTAGATTTTTAAAAGCAGGATCACTGGGTCAAAAGGTAAGTACAGCTGTGGTAAACAGACTGACGGCTCCTCAAAATGTTACACATAGAGTCCCAGCTACTTGGGAGGCTGAGGCAGGAGGATCACTTGAAACCAGGAGTTCAAGGCTGTCGTGCCTATGATCATGCCTGTAAATATCCGCTGTACTCCAGCCTGAACAACACAGATCCTCTCTCTTAAAAAAAAAAAAAAGGTTAAACATTAAATTATACAATTTAGCAATTCCACTTCTAGGCATATAGACAAAATAATTGAAAGCATGGATTTCCAAATGGATACTTGTACCCCGATATTCATAGCTGAATTATTCACAAAGACTAAAAATGTCCATCAACAGATGAATGAATTAAAACAATATTGCATATATATATACCAGGAAATATTACTCACCCTTAAGAAGGAAGGAAATTCTAAGACATGTTACAACAGGGATAAACTTTGAAAACATTATGCTACGTGAAATTGGTGAGACACAAAAGGACAAATATTGTATGACTCCACTTACAGGAGTTACCTAAAGTAATCACATTCATACAGTCAGAGAGACAGAAAGTGGAATGGTGATTACCAGGCAGTGGGAGAAGGAGAAACAGAGACTTAGTGTTTAATGGGTACAGAATTTCTCTTTAGGATGATGAAAAGGTTCTGGGAATGCATGATGGTAATGATTACTCAACATTGTGAATATACTTAATGCCACTGAACTGTCTTTAAAATGGTGGTGAATTTTATGTCATGTATATTTTATTAAAATTTAAAAACTGGAAAAAATAGGTACATATGTAGTTTTCTTAAGGTATTTCCAAAATCTCCCAGCAGGATTTTGAGTCTGCGGTCCCACAAGTTATATAGGAGTGCCTGTTTGCCCACAGCCTCACAACAGCTATTATACATTAAAAAGTATGATAATAAGTGTATCAAAATGTTATACTTTTTAATTATTGTGAATCTGATAGGTGAGAAATTGTATCTCATATTGTTTTATCTGCATTTCTCTAATTATGAGTGAGCTTGAATATATTTTCATATAGTCAAGGGCTGTTCTTATATCATTTTTGGTGAATAGTCTGCTCATATCTTTCCCCAATTTTTAGTGAGTTTTTGGTATTTCTGTCTCTCAATTTTTAGAAGTTTTTTTTTTAATACACATTAGGGATATTAGCCTTGTGGTTGTAGTATATACTGTAAACAATTTCTTCCAGTTTGCCAGTTGTCTTTTGGTTGTAATTTTGATTATACTGCTTTCACTATGCAAATGTTTTAATATTTATGTGAACGAATGCATTGATTTTTTTTTTCTTACATTGCCTCTCAAATTTGAGTCATAGTTAAAGGAAGTTTCCCTACATTGAGGTTGAAGAATTCGCCAATATGTTCTTCTAGCACAAGTGTAGTTTCATTTTAACACTTAGATTCACTAAAACATTTGGAGTTTATTCTTGTGTGTTTTGTGAGATATGGATCTAATTTAATCTTTTATTCCAAATGGACACCCAGTTGTCACTGTGCCATTTATTAAAATTTCCATCATTTCATTTGGGATGTCACTCTTATCATGTACTACATTTCCATATATCCTTAGGTCTTTTCCTGGGCTTCCATTCCACTCTGTCTATGGATGTGCCATTACCACACTGTTCAAATTGTAGAGCTTCATAGTATGTTTTCATGTCAGTGGGATTCATTCTCCTTCATAGTTTTTCTTTTTCAGTGTTTTCCTGGTTATTCTTGCATTTTTGTTTTTCTGTGTGAACCTTACTATCAACTTGCCTAGCTCCATCAAAGTGCTCACTGACATTTTTATTGGAATTTTATTAAATATATATATTAACTTAGGAAGAACTGGTATCATATTTTTCTGCTTACTAACATGAATTTAAATTTTTTAAATATATTTTTAATTGACAAAAATTATATTTATTATATATAACATTTTGAAATATGAAATTGTGGAATGGCTAAATCAAACTAACATATACCGTACTTCATATATTTATCATTTTTTTGAGGTGAGAACACTTACAATTTATTCTCTCGGCAATTTTCAAGAATACAATATGTTGTTATTAACTGTAGTCGCCCTGTTGTAAAGTAGATCTCTTGAACTTTATCCTCCTATCGAGCTTATATTTCATATCCTTTGACCAACATCTCCCAACTCTCCTGCTTCCCAGCCCTGGATAACCACCATTCCACTCTCCACTTCTATGAGTTCCACCTTTTTAGATTCCACATGTAGGTGATATCATGCAGTATTTGTTTTTCTGTACCTGACTTACTTTACTTGACATAAAGTCCTCCAGGCTCATCCATGTTGTTGCAAATGACAGGATTTCATTCTTTTTTATTCTGTTTCGTTATGTACATATATCACATTTTCTTTATCCACTCAACCATTGATGAACACTTAGGTTGATTCCATATCTTGGCTATGATGAATAATGCTGCAGTTAACATGAGAGTGCAGATATCTCTTCAACATACGGATTTTATTTCCTTTGGATATTTACCCAGTAGTAGTGTTGCTGGATCATAAGAACTAGTATCTTTATAATGTTCAGACATTCTATCCAAGAATGGAAGATGGTTTTCCATTTGTTCATGTCTACTTTTGTATCTTTCAGAAGTGTTTTAAAATTTTCCTGATTAGGTTTGCACATTGTTAAATTTATTCCTAAGTACTTTATCTTTCTGTTGGTTCTCCAAATAGATTTTTATCTATCATAATATCCTCTAATTGGTTATTGTTTGTATATATTAAGGCTATTGACTTTTGTTTGTTAATTTTATATCTTACCACCTTATTATTTTTTGTTAGTTTGTTGATTCTGTAGGATTTTCTCATTAGATTATCTATTATCTGCAAACAGACAATTCTATTTGATGTGTCTAATTAATTTATCTTGTCTAATTGCACTGGTGAATATGCTAATATAATTTTCAATAATAGGGAAGAGAGTGGGTATTCTTGCCTTGTTAGTAATCTTAGTGAAAACACTTTTAATGTTTTCCCATTAAATAAGATACCAGATTTAGGATCTAGACAACACACACACACAAGCGTATGCATACATACATGTATACACATATAAAGAAAGCATTTCTCATTTTCTATTTTCTTGAGTGTTTCTATTCTCTGGAGTGTTAAAACATTTCTGAGTTTGGCTGGGTGCAGTGGCTCACTCCTGTAATCCCAGTACTTTGGAGGCCAAGGTGAGCAGATCACCTGAGGTCAGGAGTTCAAGACCAGCCTGGCCAACATGGCAAAACCCCGTCTCTACTAAAAACACAAAAATTAGCCACACATGGTGGTGCGCACCTATAATCCCAGCTACTCAGGAGGCTGAGGCAGGAGAATCACTTGAACCCTGAAGGCAGAGTTTGCAGTGAGCCGAGATCACACCACTGCACTCCAGCCTGGGGGACAGAATGAGACTATCTCAAAAAAAAAAAAAGAAAGAAAGAAAGAAAGAAAGAACTTCTGAGTTAATAGCTTAAGAACATTTTTTTCCCTGTTGAAAGTATTTGAGGTTCAATTTTCATAATTTGGGGGGGAGGTTAAAGAATATTCAATTTGTATAAATGTTTATTTATTTAAGCCAATCAGAATAGAGCTCCTTTGGATTTTAGACTCTAATTTGGTGGTATTTGGAAAATCTTACACAGTGAGGAATAAAGGCCTTTCTGAATCACATAAACATATATACAGAGAGCTTCTAGCTTCAGTTCTAAAATTTCAGCCATGGATAAAGCATAAATAAAGAATTACAGAACCTATTGGTCTATACCAAATAACTGTTCTCTTTCCAGTTTGTATGAATGCTTAGTTGATTTGAGCTCAAAGCAAACAAATAAATAAATCAACAGGAAAAGCTAACAAACCAGATTTTACCTAACAGAGATCTCTAAGAACCGTCAATCCATTTACAGAGGTCACCAAATGGTCAAGCCATAAAACCAAAAGAAGCAAGCACAAGAAATGAAGCAAGCACTCAAAAATAATCCAAATCAAGTCTTGACTATGCTACCAATCTACCAATGGACAAGAATCTGGAGTATAAGACCAAGGGTTGGATTCACCACTGGGTCTCTGGTCACCGGTCAGGTATAGAATCACAAAAGGCTCCAAGGGGCTTGTTGCTTAGATGGAGTTCATGGAGAGCAGAAGGTGAAGTCCAAACCTATCCAAGTCACAGAACCAAACTGTGCAAGACAAAATGTACCTCAAAATTAAAGAGATTAACTTATTTAGAGTATAGCATTGGGAAAAAACCTTCATTAATGCAGGATGTCTCAAAGAAAAGGAAGGTATCCTGGAGTTTTTTAGAATCAAGTGATGCAGAGGGCAGGCAAGCCCCAAATTGGGGCTTAGTCTGGGAGGGTTCTTTGCTTCACCCAGGAAAGAATTCAAGGGCAAGCTGATGGTAGAAGAAACAGCTTTATCAAAGTTACAGTGTTACAGCTCCATGACTGCTCCTGCAGAACAAGCCCATTTCATAGGCAGTGTGCTGAAAATAGCAGCTCAGGGGAATTCTGCAGTCATGTTTATACCTACCTTTAATTGCTTGCAGGTTAAGGGGTGGTTTATGCAGAAATTTCTAGGAAAAGGGTAGTAACTTCTGTCATGTTCTGTAGTGTTAAGAATATTTACATTGTTGTGCAATGTCCAGGACACTTTCATCTTGCAAAACCGAGACTCCATACCCATTAATTGGCTTCCCATCTCCCCTTATCCCAGCTCTGGCAACTACTTTCTATTAGTTTGACTATTCTAGATACCTCGTATAAGTGGAATCATATGGTATTTTTGTTATGACTGGCTTATTTCAGGTAGTATAATGACCTCAAGGTTCATCCAAGCTGTTCATCCAACTCATGTGTCAGAATTTCCTTCTTTATTTTAAGGCTGCGTAATATTGTATTGTACGTATATATAACATTTTGTTTATCCATTTATTCATCGATGGACACTTGGGTTGCTTCTACCTTCTGGATATTGTGAATAATGCTGGTAGATCTTGATGTTTTAAAGAGTAATTAAAAACCTGGGCCAGGCGTGGTGGCTCACATCTGTAATCCCAGCACTTTGGGAGGCCGAGGCAGGCAGATCATTTGAGGTCAGGAGTTTGAGACTAGCCTGGCCTGGTGAGACCCCATCTCTACTAAAAATACGAAAATTAGCCGAGGGTACTGGTGCGCACCTGTAATCCCAGTTACTCGAGAAGCTGAGGCAGGAGAATTGCTTTAACCTGGGAAACGGAGGCTGCAGTGAGCCAATTGTGCCACTGCACTCCAGCCTGGGTGACAGAATGAGACTCTGTCTCAAAAAAAGAATAAATAAATAAATAAATAAATAAATAAATAATAAAAACCTAACTGGCTAGAAAATATCAGGATCTTCAAGTCATACATTACGCATTCTTTCATTCATTGCTTCAACATTTACTGAGCAGTTACTGTAAGACACTATTCAAAGCACAGTACAGAGAAACAAAGATGAATTAAACATAAAGTCTAATCTCAGTAGAGTGTGTGTCTAATAAACTTTGTTTTATACTGTTAAATTATGCTCTCCTGTAAATAAATCCTGGCCATTTCAAGGCTTAATAAAAATAAAAAATAAAAAAGACTAAAAGAAGGATAATATAGATCAAGGGAAAGCAAATGAGATCAAAGGCAAAACAGGAATTCCCCAAAATGTCATCTGGGAGAGTCCTTACATGCATACACTTTTTCATGAATGTGTGAATCCTTGTACTCTACTCTCTTGGAGTGCCTTGTGGACTCATCAAAAAGCCCTGTTACTTTGTTTTTTACTTAAATTTTTTTTAAGGTACCAAATAGTTGTACATATTTATGGGGTACAGAGCAATGTTTTAATACACGTATACAATATGTAATGGCCAAATCAAGGTAATTAGCATATCTGTCATCTCAAACACTTATCATTTATGTTGGGGACATTCAAAACCCTCTCTCCTAGCTATTTGAAAATATACGATAAATCATTGTTAACTATAGTCACCCTCCAGTGCTATAGAACACTGGAACTAATCCCAGCACTTTGGGAGGCTGAGGCAGGCAGATCACAAGGACAGGAGATCGAGACCATCTTGGCTAACACAGTGAAAACCCGTCTCTACTAAAAATATAAAAAATTAGCCTGGCATGGTGGTGGGCGCCTGTAGTCCCAGCTACTTGGGAGGCTGAGGCAGGAGAATGGTATGAACCCGGAAGGCGGAGGTTGCAGTGAGCCAAGATCGCGCCACTGCACTCCAGCCTGGGCGACAGAGCGAGACTCTGTCTCAAAAAAAAGAACACTGGAACTTATTCTTCCTATCTAGCTGTAATTTTTTGTTGTTGTTGTTTTTGTTTTTGACAGAGTCTTGCTCTTGTCACTCAGGCTGGAGTGCAGTGGCATAATCTCAGCTCACTGCAACCTCCACCTCCCAGGTTCAAGTGGTTGTGCTGCCTCAGCCTCCTAAGTAGCTGGGATTACAGGTGCCCACCACCACACCTGGCTAACTTTTGTATTTTTAGAAGAGACGGGGTTTTGCCATGTTGGTCAGGCTGGTCTCAAGCTGAACTCGATCATCTGAACTCAGGTGATCCGCCCACCTCGGCCTCCCAAAGTGCTGGGATTACAGGCTTGAGCCTCTGTGCCCGGCTAATTTCATATCCTCTAACTAACCTCTTTGCTTTCTTCTCTACTTCCTATTCCTCCCCACCTCTGGTAACCAGTATTCTGCTCTCTACTTCTTTGAGATCTACTGTTTTAGCTACCACATATGAGTGAGAACACATGGTATTTATCTTTCTGTGGCTGACTTATTTCACTTAATGTCTTCCAGACTCATCCATGTTGTTGCAAATGTCAGGATTTCATTATTTTTAAAGACTGAATAGTATTTAATTGTGTATATATACCACATTTTCTTCATTCACTTACCCACTGATGAACACTTAGGCTGATTCCATATCTTGGCTATTATAAATAATGCTGCAATGAACGTGGGAGTGCAGGTATCTCTTCAACATACGGATTTTATTTCCTTTGGATATGTATCCGGTAGGATTGGTGGATCATAAAAACTGTTATCTTTATAATGTTCAGTCATTCTATCCAAGAATGGAAGATTCCTTTCCATTTGTTCAAGTCTACTTTTGTATCTATCAGAAGTGTTTTAAAATTTTACTGATTAGGTTTGTACATTGCTTCTTAAGTTTATTCCTAATATTTTATCTTTTTGTTAGTTCTCTAAATGGGTTTTCTTTATCATAATGTCCTCTAATTGGTTATTGCTTATATATAAAGCCTATTGATTTTCATTTGTTAATTTTATAATCTACCACTTTATTAAATTATTTTTATTGGTTTGAATGTTGGTTCTGTAGGGTTTTTCTATTTATGCTATCATGTCTGCAAATAGATAGGTTTTTTTTTTTACCCATTCTTATGCCTCTAATTGATTTATTGTATCTAATTGCATTGGCTAATACTCTAATACAATTTCTAGTAACAGGGATTCTAACAGGCATCCTTGCCTTGTTATAATCTTAGTGAAAACACCTTGAATGTATTTCCATTAAATAAGATGTCAGTGTCAGGATTCAGACACACACATACCACATATAAAGAAAGTATTACTCATTTTGTGTTCTCTTATGTTTTGTTTTTTGAATCATGAATGGATGTTGAATTTTGTCAAAGGCTTTTTCAGCATATATGGAGATAATAATATGATTTTCCCCATTAGGTTTATAAATTTTGTTTATGATATTAATTAATTTTCTGATACTGAACTAATCTTGTGTTCTCCAGAAAGGTTTTGAAATGTATTAAAAGTAATGGCGAAAACCACAGTTACTTTCACACCAACCTTATAAAACTTAAATACAGTGAGTTAAGTTAAAATTTTATATACAAAATGAAATATTGTATCCTAAAAATTGCTCAAAAGGCCTTAAAAGTTTATGCCCTCATCATTAGATGCATCAAAAAGATTTCCAGGATTATGTATGTTACTGTATAAAAGGAAGCTTACATAGGCTAAGAATAATTTAATAGAAGAGTAATTTATGGAGTTATCCCATGACTAAGTGTGCCATGCAAAAATAAACACTCATGTATATATATAAGAATATACCACTCAGGAGTCAAAATCAGACCACATAATTACAATATCCGGGTGTGAGCACTTCTTTGCAGCACTGAAGCCAGGATGGCCTGTGTGAAGTGATGTTTGGAGTAGGGTCTAAATCAAGCTTCTTTACTTGAAATCACCTGGGGAGCGTTACAAACTTTTGATGCCCCCCAGAGAGTGCAATTTGGGTAGTCTGAAGTCCAGTCTGGTATACTGGATCGTTAGAAATCTTCCCAGGTGATTCTAATGTTCAGCCAAGGTTGAGACCCTCTGATCTAAATTCTTGCTATACCTTGTTATTCACTACATGAATATTTATTGGATGCCCACTACATGCATAGTGATAACTACTATGGGAGTATGGTTGTGAATGAGTCTTCACAAATATTTTAGTTTTCCTTCCAGGTATATGATAGGATAACATTTCTCTTCCCTTTATGTTAGACGTGGACAAGTCACGTGCTTTAGCTAATAAAATGTGGGCAGAAATTACGTGTGACACTTCCAAGCTGAACCTTTAAAAGCCAGTACACAATTTACAACACTCTCTTTCTCCTGCTTCTGTAATTGAGGAAGTCGGTGTTGAGACAGTCCCCTGTCATCCTGGATCCCTGATGGCTACAATGAGTGAAGTTTCCCTGCTGACCCGTGCCAGGCAGGTATGTAGCATGAATGAGCAAGTTGTGTTGGGTTCCACTGGGATGCTGAAGTTCTGGCTGCAGCATAACCTAGGCCATTCCTACAATTACACTCAAATACAGAGATGAGTCCAATGTGGACCTGGACTTCAAAAGGTTCCATTCTTAAGAGAAGGCAAGACATGTACATGAATAGGTATAACCCAGAATGCAAAGTGATACGAGCATGTGAAGCATTAGTCTTGAGTTTGATTTTTTGTTTTCATTCATTTAACGAATATCTGTATAGGCATACTGCACCTCCAGTTTCTGTCTCTCTCTCTCTCTTTCTTTCGTTTTTTAGAGACAGAGTCTAGGCTGGAGTGCAGTGGCACAACCTCTGCTCACTGCATCTTCCACCTCCTGGGTTCAAGCGATTTTCCTGCCTCAGCTTTCCAAGCAGCTGGGACTACAGGCATGCGCCACCATGCCTAGCTAATTTTTGTATTTTTTAGTAGAGACTAGGTTTCACTATATGATGGCCAGGCTGGTCCCGAACTCCTGACCTCAGGTGAGCTGTCCGCCTTGGCCTCCCAAAGTGCTGGGATTACAGACGTGAGCCGTCGCACCTGGCCTGCACCTCCAGTTTCTTATGAGGATCAGGATGCCTACATGGGAAGGGGATGTTACATGCACAGGTGTGTGTGTGTGTGTGTGTGATAAATGGAATTATCCATGCAAGGCACCCAAAATAATGCCTGAATCACTTTTTTGCCTCTTGACAAATTCTGATATTAGCTAATTTTTGCATAGCACTTACTATGAGCCTGGTATGATTCTAAGGGCTCGACATATGTTAGTTCATTTAATCCTCACAACAACTCTGATACTATTTTTAATCCCAATTAAAAATAAGGAAACGGAAGCATGGAACGTTTAAGTGACTCCCCCAGGTTATTCAGCTAGTAAGTAGAGGAGCGTATCTGCTCTAAAGCTCATGCTGGTAACTGCCTTATCATTATTAACCACAGGTGGGAGACCCTTCCGTTCAGAGTCTTGTCTCTTAGTAATTCGAGTCTGGCCCATGATATTTACTCATCTATGGGTGAGTGACACTCCTCGGTGCTCCTAAGACTGTGATGCCATGAGCCATAATAGGTAACAGTGGCCCAAAAGTGCACAGAGAAAAACCATGCATCAAGGTAATTTTGATGATGTCGGGATATACAGATTAATAGATATTAAAAAATAGGCAATTCTAAAATCAAAGCAAATGATCCTTCTTTCTATCCCCTGGAATATCCATGCCTGAGAGCCTGAGCAGAATTTGGGGGAATCAAAAATGTTCTTCCCAGGCCAAGCTAGGGACCTGCTGATGAGCCCTTATATTCAATGTAAGCTCTCATTTACTTTAGCTGCATTTTAGATTTGTCTCCCAAGTGACATAAGGGAGAGCTTTTATAAACACAAAACACAAATTTGATATTTGAATTCCAGCAGCCGGCCCTGCTTTCGGATTCCCGGACTCCCGGTTCCCGTTTCCCAAGGCCTGGGCTCTGCTGGTCTCTGGCCCTTGAGGTGCCACTTGGAATCCTTTACTGCTTTCTCTCCTCTCTTCACTAGATTTCAAGCCCTTACGAATGGCAGCAGCTCATACTTCGCACGTGCTTTGGAGGCAGTTAATTAATGCTAATTAAGCTGAAAATATTTAAAATTTAATTTGATAAACATTCATCAAGTTCCCCACTGCATGCCAAATACTCTTCTAAACACTAGTAATGAGGGCAGAAAGATCTAGCATGGTGATTTGCACTAAATAGTAGTTCAATAAATTTGTGTAGCATGAAGGAAGGGCTCTTAGTTTGCTCATCATGGGGCTCAGTATCTGATGGGAAAGGCAGACACTAAGAAAGTTCTTGCCTTTTGGAGTGAGAATTACCAGGGAGGAAGGTAAGCAAGAGCTGCTTGCTCAGTAAAGAGGTCACACCTGTGAAAGGACAGGCAGGAGCCAAGTTAGGTCACTGAGGGAGACTGGGCCTAGGATGGGGAGGTGCAGAGCAGCAAGCTGCATTCAGTCCTCTCCTGGGGTTGCTGCAGGACAAGAAGGCATTTGTGGGGAGAGGGGAGGGATGAGGCTGCAGAGCGTGGCAGGGACCAGCCCAGGGAGGCCTCACTTGCAATTTAACCTGGGGAGTTTGGAGGAATTTAAATAGGGGAATGCATGACCAGATTTGTGATTTACAGCTCTCTGACAGCAGTTCAGAGGTGGATTTGGAACGTGGGGGCACAAGGCAGAAAACTAGTGACAGGAGCACTTGTGAAGTAGGCCAGCAGGGATAGGGTGCGACCGAGACAGTAGTGGCAATGGAGAGAGGGTCAGAGCCTGAGACATTTAAGAGAGAAACTTTTTGAAGGATGTGAGCAGGGAGGGCAGAACAGAGGAGATTAGGAGCACTCTAATTGTTTTTGCTTGATCCCTTGGGAAGAGAGGAATAAACTTCACCAAGACAAGGTGAGTAGGAAGAACAGTAGGTTTGGGAAAATCAGATAAGTCTTCTTATGATGGGTGGAAGCATTTATGACGCTTTCAAAGGAGGTATACTGGAGGTGCTTGGCTGTCCTGTATGATGACAACGCAGGTGATGATGGTGATGCCATCCTGAAGAGAGGGTAAGTAGGTGGAACAACCCCATGTATACTATTCTTTGTAAAAATGATTCTTTTTGGTCAGGTGCAGTAGCTTGTGCCTGTAATTCCAGCACTTGGGGAGGCTGAGGTGGGCCAATCGCTTGAGCCCAGCAGTTCCACACCAGCCTGGGCTACATGATGAGACCCCCATCTCTACAAAAAATACAAAAATTAGCCAAATGTGGTGGTGTGTACCTGTAGTCCCAGCTACTCAGGAGACTGAGATGGGAGGATCATTTGACCCCAGGAGGTCGGGGCTGCAGTGAGCTGAGATCATGCCACTATACTCCAGCCTGGGCGACAGAGCAAGACCCTGTCTCAAAATAAATAAATTAATTTAAATCAATAATTTTTATTGTAGTTAAAAAAACACATAACCTAAAATTTATCATCTGTACCAATTCCAAGTGTACAGTTCGGTAGTGTTAAGTATATTCACATTGTTCTGCAAACAACCTCCAGAGCTTTTTCATCTTATAAAACTGAAACTCTATACCCGTTAAACAGCAACTCCCCATTTCCCCTTCCGCAGTCCCCACAACGACTATTCTCTTTTCTGTTCCTATGAATGTGACAACTCTAAGTACCCCATATAATCACACAGTATTTTTCCTTTCGTGATTAGCTTATTTAACCTGATATAATGGCCTTGTTATAGACTGAACTGTGTACCTCCCGATTCATATGTTCAAGCCCTAACTCCCAGTACCTCAGAAGTTGACTGATTTGGAGATGGGGTCTTTAAAAAGGTGATTAAGTTAAAATAAGGCCATTAGGATGGGCCCTAATGCAATCTGAATGGTGTTTTTATGAAAAGAGGACATTTGGACAGAGAGACTCCAGGGATGCATGTGTGCAGAAAAAAGTCCACGTGTGGACACAGTGACGAGGCGGCCACCTGCAAGCCATAGAGAGTGTTCTCAGGACAAACAAAACTAGCTGGTGCCATGATCTTGGATTTCAACCCTCCAGAACTGTGGGAAAATAAATTACTGTTTGTAAGCCACTTAGTCTGTGGTATTTTGTTATGGCAGCCCTAGCAAACTAATAAGGGCCTCAAGGTTCATTCATGTTCTAGCATGTACTAGAATTTTTTTCCCTTTTAAGGCCGAATAATATTCTGGTTTTGTTGTTGTTGTCGTAGAGACAGGATTTTGCTATGTTGCCCAGGCTGGTCTTGAACTCCTGGTCTCAAGCACTCTGCTAGTTTTGACCTTGCAAAGTGCTGGGATTACAGGCATGAGCGCTGCACCAGCCCTCTTGTATTTTTAGATTACATTTTGTTTATCCACTTATTTGTCAATAGACATTTGAGTTGTTTTCACCTTTGGCTAGCGTGAATCATGCTGCTATAAATGTGGGTATACAATATCTCTTCAGTATCCTGCTTTTAATTCTTTTCAATATATACTCAGACATGGAATTAATGAATCATATAGTAATTCTATTTTTAACTTTTTGAGGAACTGCCATATTATGCTATTTACCCCATTTTAATTCTGCACCATTTTATATTCCCACCAACAGAGCACAGAGTTCCAATGTATCTGCATCCTCACCAGTACTTAGTTTCTTTCTCACAGAAGCCACCCTGTGGGTGTGAGGTGATATTTCATGTAGTGTTGATTTATAGTTCTCTAATGATTTGTGATGTTGAGCATCTTTTCATATGCTTCTTTAGGCCATTTTTATAAGATCTTTGGAGAAATGTCTATTCAAGTCCTTTGACCATTTTTTAATCATGTTTTTGTTGTTGTTGCTGAGTTGTAGAAATTCTTTATATATTCTGAATATCAACCCTTTGTCAGATATATGATTTGCAAATATTTTCTCCCATTCCATAGGTTGCCTTTTCACTCAAAGGATTGTGCCCTTGATGCACTGAAGTTTTTAGTTTTGAGGTAGCCCAATTTGTCTATTTTCACTTTTGTTGCCTGTGCTTTTTGGTGTCATATCCAGGAAATTCTTGCCAATTCCAGTGTCATGAAGCTTTTCCCCTGTGTTTTCTTCTAAGAGTTTTATAGTTACATATACAGTATTCTTTAAGAAGTTTGGCTATGTAGGAAAGGAGAAGAGGGGAGAATCTGAAACCAGGGAAGAACTATTTTGAGATGCGCAGAGATGTATCCTACTTCTAAGCTAAGAGAAAATACCAGAGCAGAGCTAGAGCTTAAAGATACAGAAGAAAAAGAATAATGAGTGGGTCTCAGACATCATGGAGGTGTATGTGTGAGGGGGAAGAAGGTGATGTCCAAAGGCCAGAAGAAAGGGGTGAATCAGATAGAAGAGAAGTATCTTTTCCTCTAACAGGAGGTGAAGAAGGTAGGATGAGTGTGGTGGAGTTGAGGTTGTTAATTGAAGGCATATTATGGCAAGATATGCTTTCAGAGGGCTTCCATTTTTTTCTGTGAATCAGTCCCAACATCATCTAATGAGAGTAATGGAAGAGACGGTGGTGAATGGTGAAGTTGGGGAGAAGCTGCTTAGGGAAACGGGGAGGGGCTGCCCTTGGACATGTTAGAAGAACTGTGAAACCCATTAGGCCAATGGATGTGAATTGATACTGGTACCAACCCCATGTAGTTTTTTCATACAGTCCCTAGTAGCTCAGGTGGAGGATGAAGAAGTCAGGCTGTTGGATTGAATTAGTGTCAGGGTTTTCATCTCTGACATTGTATTTTTCATCTTTAGAAATTTAATTGGGTCTTTTAAAAAATATCTTTCATGTCTCTGTGTAATATGCACATGATTTTGTCTATCTTAACATCATGTTGAATTGTCTTGTCTACAAATTTTATCATTAATGTCATTTCTAGGTCAGTTTCTATTGATTTTTTTTTCCTCCTCATTACAGACCATGTTTTCTTGCTTCTTGACATGCCCAGTAATTTTTTATATTATCCAAGTCATGGAGGGTTTTATTTATACACTTTTCTTTTTTTTAGCTTTTATCACAAAGTTATCATTTAATATACGTCCAACACCAGAAATTCTGAAAGCATAAAAAGTAATATACATTTCTGACAGGTAATAGAGCACAACATTTTCATTTCATGGAAATTTAAACTTATAATTTGGACTCTTTGTATATTTATTTTAAACAATTGATATTATTACAGCTTTAATCTTTGATTAATACATATAATCTTTCAAGTAAATCAAGGCCTAAGATATATATTCTTTATGAAATTGCTCCAGATATATATGAAATTTTATTTTAAGAAGGAATAATCAGTAACTTTTCTCTCACCTTTTTTTTTTAATCTAAAGAGACTGTATAGTACAGTGGAAACAGGAAGAGATTGGGGAAATCGAGAAATAGATGAGTTTCAATCCTGCCTTCATTTAATATTTCTCTGGGCTCAAATCAATTACCCTTCTGCATCTCATTCTCCTTAACTATAAAATTATAAGATTGGAGTTAGTGATACTGAAGTTTCTTTCTTTATCTTAAAGTACATGATTCTACCATAAATATTTTTAAAATATTGAATAATTCTTGAGAATATGTATATACACACGAATACCAATTAAACCCTAAGTAATTATCAAGAAAGCCTTGTAGATTCCAGTCTTCTTTTTTTTTTTTTTTGAGATGGAGTTTTGCTCTTGTTGACCAGGCTGGAGTGCAATGGCATGATCTCGGCTCACCACAACCTCCACCTCCCGGGTTCAAGTGATTCTCCTGCCTCAGCCTCCCAAGTAGCTGGGATTACAGGAATGTGCCACCACGCCTGGCTATATTTATACACTTTTCAAAATTTGTAAAAATAATCTTGAGCCATGTTCTAGGATGCACTTAACTTACTTTGTAACACCCATTTATTCATTCATTCATGTGTTTGCTCTTACCATGTTTAGAGAAGGCCATCAGGCTGGGACAGGGTGAAGGAGAAAGGAGAGTACTACTTTAGACTTTCTGGGAGTCTGTGCAGGGGTTCACCTGTAAAGAACTGAGCAGACCTGTATTGGGAAGGAGGCCAGAGGGTTGAAACCAGTGAAATGGCTGAGACATGTTCTTTAAGATGTGACTTCATGCCCTGTGACCCACAAATATTCAGTGAGACCCCAAAACTCATGCTATGCTTAGTGTGATTGGGTTTCCTGTAGAATCCAGCAGGGGACGTCCATGTCACCACAAGGCCAAACCAAGGTGGCCCATGAAGACTTAATTTGTGAAATAGAGAAGATTAGGAAGAAATAGGTCTGGGTTTGCAAAAATTATGAGGAGGATGGAAAAGGTACAGTTCTTCTGTTCTCACACATGAATGGGATATTTGGATCTGCTCATACACAGTAGATAAGCAGAGGAATAAACCAAAAAAATGCGGGTATTAGTCTGAGTACTCCCAAGAAGGAGACATCATGGATTAAACATGATGGATTTTTTTCATCATGGATTAAACAGGATTAAACATGCAAGAAACTTATTAGGAGAAAAACCTGTCACAGAAAATGGGGAGGGAGAGGCTGGGAGAATCATCAGACCCTGAGTGAATCCAGAGTGCAGGAGAGAGGGAAGGAAAGAGGGGTGTGTGGGTGGAAGTGTCTGAGACTTCCTTAAATTCTATCAGGAATTTAACACGTTTAAAACTAGGGTCACATTTTTATTGGGCCAAGGGGAGCCTGACAATGCCACCAGGCAGTCTTCTAGCCAGAGTCACCTGATAGAGGATTCTTGTGTCTCCTGGAAATGAGCCTGCCTCGTTATCACTGTCACCAGAAAGAGCAGATAAGGAGGTGATTATGCTTTTTGCTTGTGTCAGCAGAACCAAAAAAAACCCATGACCTCATTGAAGACAGTGACCCATGGAGGAGTGGACCATGCACTGAGGCACACACACAAACACACAGAGCCTCATCTTTTTCTTCTTAGCCCAGTTCACCTTCCCTGTGGTTATCTCACATTGTTGTCCCACGTTTGTATAATTTTCTTGATGCAAATGTTTAATAAATGTGCCAATGTCAATTTCCTGGTTTGGATCATGTACTGTAGATGTGCAAGTTGTTATCAGTGTGGTGAGGGGGTGGGGGCTAAGTGAAGCTTCTCCTAATCTCTCTGTATTAGTTTTGCAACTTCTGATTAGTCTATAATGATTTTGAAATAAAAAGTTTTTGAATAATATTTAACACAGAATCCCAAACATGAGTAAGCCTACTGGTTTTAAGAACCCAAGTAAAACACACAGAAAAGATAGCCTTCATTATGGAAGCAAATCTCGATATAATAAAAGATGTCTGAACGAAATGATAGAAGAATGAATGTCATACCACAGAGCAATAGGCCTAAAGGAATATACTGTATGCCTTCAGAGACAAGGCTGCAAACTTAGCAGAAAGGAGAATGGAACACATCACTGTTTTCCTGGCTTTAAGTGGAGTTGAACAGCACTTGCAGTGGATTGAAAATAATGACTATGATGTTAAGCCCAGCAGCCTACCATTTCGTGGAATCTAGTTTTGCTTGGAGCCATACAAGCTGCTGCTTTAAGAAAGGAAGAAACTGAAAACAACAAAAGCAGGAGTTCTCTTTGAATCCAGACCACAAGAAACAAAATCAGGGCAAATGAGCCATCTACCTCTGCTACTGCACATCTGGCTTCTAATATGGTGGTCCTATCCACCACCTCTTTCTCCATCCTTTGGAAGCCACAACACCTCACCATAATCACTATCACCAAGCAAACGTTACCTCTTTTATCCAGGCCGAGTCCTACATTTATTCTATTAGGAATTCAAGATGTTTAAAACTAGGGTCACATTTTTATGGGAGCAGTTTGTTTTATTTTAATTACTTTTTTCACATATTACTCTTGAGGTTTTACTGTTTATTTATTTATTTTTTTTTGAAGGGGGAGCTTATTTTTTGTTTGATTTAGAGAAAGGGTCTCAGTCTGTCACCCAGCCTGGAGTGCAGTTGCTCAATCATAGCACAACACAGCTTCAAACTCCTGGGCTCAAGTGACCCTTCCACCTTAGCCTCCCAAGTAGCCAGAACTATAGGCACACATCACCACAATCAGCTAATTTTAAAATTTATTTTAGAGATGGAGTCTCACTGTGTTGACCAGGCTAGTCTCAAACTCCTGGTCTCAAGTGATTCTCCCAACCTCAGCCTCCCAAAGTGCTAGGATTATGGGCATGAGCCACCATGCCTGGCCAAACTTTATAGTTTTTAATGTTGTGTCTGTAATTCCTTTTTCCCATTAGCCTATTATTTATATTGTACAAGATCCAATAATAACATGGTGATTTTTAGTAATACATATCCCAGGTTGCTATTTCTTCTTGTATTTTAATTTGCATTTCCCTGAGTACTAAAGTCATCCTTCCTTTTATTTTCTGGCCATTTGTGTAACTCTTTTGTTGTGACACAGATAGCCTAAATTTTTCTCATTTTTCTGTTGCCTTATTACCTTTCTAATGTGTATGAGGTTTTTGTTTGTTTGTTTGTTTTTGTTTTTTGAGATGGAGTCTTGCTCTGTTGCCCAGGCTGGAGTGCAATGGCACAATTTCGGCTCATTGCAGCCTCCACCTCCTGGGTTCAAGCGATTCTCCTGCCTCAGCCTTCCGAGTAGTTGGGATTACAGGCGTGTGCCACCACGCCCAGCCAGTTTTTGTATTTTTAGTAGAGATGGGGTTACATCATGTTCATCAGGCTGGTCTTGAACTCCTGACCTTGTGATTCACCCCCTTCAGCCTCCCAAAGTGCTGGGATTACAGGCATGAGCCACCATGCCCAGCCATGTGTATGAGTTTTTAAAAATATACTCTCCCTGTAATCCCAGCACTTTGGGAGGCTGAGTTGCACAGATCACTTGAGATCAGGAGTTCAGGACCAGCCTGGCCAACGTGGCGAAACCCCGCCTCTACTAAAAATACAAAAATTAGCCAGGCGTGGTGGTGCATGTCTGTAATCCCAGCTACTTGGGAGGCTGAGGCAGGAGAATCGCTTGAACGAAGGCGGAGGTTGCAGTGAGCTGAGATTGTGCCACCGCACTCTAGCCTGGGTGACAGAGCGAGACTCTCTCTCCCCCCCAAAAAAAAAAAAAAAAAAAAAAAAAAAATCTACTCTGGAAGTACATCTTTTATCTATCATCTATGATCCAAATATTTTGCCAGTTACTCTTTTTTAATATGCTCTTTTCTCGCCACTCTGTTTTTAATCAAGATATGTGCACGCAGTTTAAAAAAATGATAAGCTCATGCCTAGAAGTAGATTTCCCTTGAAGCTAATTAAGCTTAAACTTCAGGGCCTTTACTTGCATAGTTTCTTCCCAAGGCCCTGGGAGAGGCTCTGTTATGAGGCCATAACAGAGTACCACATTGTCATGAGTTTTTGTAAAATTTACAAAGCAAGATGTATATTAAGTTCTATTTTTGTTTTGTGCAGGTTTATTACAAGGGTATACAGTATTGATGCTGAGGTTTGGGCTTCTATTGATCCTGTTGCTCAGATAGTGAACATAGTACCCAAAAGGAAGTACTCAATAAAGTTCCCATCTTTATATCTGTGTGTATCCAAAATTTAGCTCCCACTTATAAGTGAGAACTTGCGATATTTGGTTTTCTGTTTCTGCATTAATTTGCTTAGGATAATGGCCTCCAGCTATATCCATGTTTGCAAAGGACATGATTTCATTCTTTGCTGTGCCTGCATAGTTTTCTATGGTGTATATATACCACATTTTCTTTATCCTATCCATGGCTGATGAGCACCTAGGTTGATTTCATGTCTTTGCTATTGTGAACAGTGCTGCAATGAGCATATGAGTACATGTGTCGTTTTGGTAGAATGATTTATTTTCCTTCGGGTATATACTGGGTCAAATGGTAATTCTATTTTAGTTCTTTGAGAAATCTCCAAATTGCTTTGCACAGTGGCTGAGCTAATTTATATTCCCACCAACAGTGTTTAAGTGTTCCCTTTTCTCCACAGCCTCGCCAACATCTGTTATTTTTTGACTTTTTATAATAGCCATTCTGACTGCCGTGAGATGGCCTATCATTGCCGTTCTGATTTGCATTTCCCTGATGATTAATAATGTTAAGCATTTTTTTATATGTCTGTTGGCTGACAAAGTGAGATATATTAATGACAATCTGTTGAGACTGCTACCTCTTCCTCCCGTTGTGTTCAGTGGTGTTGGAGCAGCTGCTGGAATTACTGGGATCTGGCCAAGGGGATATTAAATTGGGGACATATTTTGTTTGGGTTTAGTGAGATACATTTATATGGTTCACAGTCACTTCCACATACAGTAAATAAACTAGTCTATGGCTCTGCAAATTTCAAACCTCATTTCTCCTCTCTTACATACTTCCAGTGCTGGGAGAATAGAACCCATTTATATCTCAATATGACGTCTGGCCCCAAACCTTTGTGTCACAGTGCTAGGTGAATTAGCATGATAAGCAGATGTATTTCTGAAAGCCACACCTACACTAAGATGTCCATCAATAACTTTACTATATGTGGAAATGACTGTGAACACATAAATGTATCTTCATTCTCAGCAAACTATCGCAAGGACAAAAAACCAAATACCGCATGTTCTCACTCACAGGTGGGAATTGAACAATGAGAACACTTGGACACAGGAAGGGGAACATCACACACCGGGGCCTGTCATGGGGTGGGGGGAGGGGGGAGGGATAGTATTAGGAGATATACCTAATGTAAATGACAAGTTAATGGGTACAGCACACCAACATGGCACATGTATACATATGTAACAAACCTGCACGTTGTGCACATGTACTCTAGAACTTAAAGTATAATAAAAAAAAAACTAGTCCAAAATGGAAGTTCTCCACTGTCATAGTGAATCACTATATCAATACATAATACAATACTACAAGGAGAACATAGATAACAAGTTGGTTTGTGAATAGTTTCAATTCAGAGTATTAAGATTAATCACTGCACAAGAAAACTTTAAATGCCCTGAAATTTTGCTGTTCATGTATTAAAGAAAGTGAACAGAGCTTTTCAAAATTTTTCATAAATTCTAGTAAATTAAATGTCATTACCAATAGCAAGGTGTGAAACTTAGAGAAACTTTTCTGTTCTTTTCTTTTTTTAAAGAGGTAGGTTCTTGCTCTGTCATCCAGGCTGGAGTACAGTGGTGTGATCATAGCTCACTGCAGCCTCAACCTCCTGGGCTCAAGTGATCCTTTCTCCTCAAACTCTGAGTAGCTAGGACTACAGGCATGGACCACCACACCCTGCTAGTTTTTTTTTTTTTTATTTTCTATTGTAGAGACAGGGTCTTGGTATGTTGCATAGGCTGGTCATGAACTCCTGGCCTCAAGTGGCCCTCCTGCCTCAGCCTCCCAAAGTGCTGGAATTACAGGTATGAGTCGTTGCTCCTGGCAGAAACTTTTCTAAACTGTCAATAATAAAGAACAATTTCAGTTACCTATGCTAAATAAAGACTGTTTTATTCCTCCAAAAGAAATAGTGTGACATTATTTTTATATTACAAATGAAGAGGCAGTCAAAAAATATGTACCAAATAATCAGGAAATGTTTTAAAGGGATGTGTCAGGAAGTTAATGAATAAAAATATGTTTTTTTCCCATATTTTGTGGTGTCTGTGGATTTGTATTTTTTAAAATTTGTAACTTTTGTGTTTTTTAAATTCTAAATATTCACTTTTATAACTACTTTTATTTATAAATGTTTATTGTTTTGTTTAAACAGGACTCCCGTCTCCCCATGTTGTAAGAACTTCAAGTGCCGTAGAACCTAGATGTGCCCCGGTAGTATTTTCAAAAGCTTATAATAAAAACAATAAGTCTCCTCTACTACTTTTCCGTTATTCCCAATCCCCAGAGTCATCTATATATATATATATATACATATATACATATTTTTTTGAGACAGAGTCTTGCTCTGTCACCCAGCTGTGATTCTATTAGTAATTTTCATATTCCGAAATAATATGCTTATACTATTTCTTGATTTATCCAATTTTAGGTATTATCTAATGGCTTCTTCCTTGACAGATTCAAATTTAGTCATCCACTTTTACTTCTTTCATCATCTCTATGTATTTCATCATTACTTTTAGTCAAATAAATAATGGTGCAATGGTGCGATCTCAGCTCACTGCAACTTCTGCCTCCCAGAATCTAGCGATTCTCCTGCCTCAGCCTCCCAAGTAGCTGGGACTACAGATATGTGCCACCACGCCCAGCTAATTTTTTGTATTTTTAGTAGAGAGGAGGTTTCACCGTGTTAGCCAGAATGGTCTCGATCTCCTGACCTCGTGATCCATCCGCTTCAGCCTCCCAAAGTGCTGGGATTACAGGCGTGAGCCACCACACCCAGCCCATATTTTTCTTTTTTTAAAGCTGTGATTCTATTAGTAATTTTAATATTCCAAAATAGTGTGCTTATATTATTTCTTGATTTATCCAATTTTAGGCATTATCTAATGGCTTCTTCCTTGACAGATTCAAATATAATCATCTACATTTACCAACTGTATGTATTTCACTGTTACTTTTCGTCAAGTAAATAATCAATATTTATGTCACAACTCTGCAAACATCATACATTTCAGAACCAAGATTTAAACCACAATTACAGCTTCTTTGTAATACAGCTTCGTGTTTTTCTTGGTTTCAAGTTGTTCATCTCTTTCCTTGTATAATATGCTGTCCTCTAATTTCCCTAATGCTTCATTTGATCATTCAGTTTTCAATTTCCCCTCTTTTCTAGGGCTCTTCCCTTTGGGACTCCACTCTGCTCCAATCTGAGCTGTTACCTCCTCTGCCTGCTTTATAGCTGCTGTTCAAGACTTTTCTTTGACCTTGTCCTTACTGGATCCATATCGAGTAGATCTCTCTCTAATTTTCCTCCCCTGTTTTCCCTGAGATAATCCTCTAATACATGGGAAGTAAATTTTCATGTATCAAATAATGTCTTTATTTTATACTTACATCGAACTGCTAGTTTTGCTAGGTATTTAATTACAGTTAAAAAATCGTTTTCTGGCTGGACGTGGTGGTTCATGGCTATAATCTCAGCATTTTGGGAGCCTGAGGCAGGAGGACCATTTGAGGCCAGGAGTTTGAGACCAACCCGGGCAACATATAAAGACCCCTATCTCTATAAAAAAAAAATTGTTTTTAATTAGCAAGACCAAAAAACAACCATTTGCTGTCTGTACTTTGGAAATATTGCTTCATTTTCTTCTAGATCCAGACTATCTGCTAAGAAGTTTGATGTTATTCTGATACTTGTGATCTGTTCTTTCTGTAAACTTTAGGATCTTTTTTTTTTTGGACAGAGTCTCACTCTGTCGCCCAGGCTGGAGTTCAGTGGCTCAATCTCAGCTCACTGCAAGCTCCACCTCCCAGGTTCACGCCATTCTCCTACCTCAGCCTCCCAAGTAGCTGGGACTACAGGTGCCCGCTAACATGCCTGGCTAATTTTTTTGTATTTTTAGTAGAGATGGGGTTTCACCATGTTAGCCAGGATGGTCTTGATCTCCTGACCTCGTTATCTGCCTGCCTCAGCCTCCCAAAGTGCTGGGATTACAGGTGTGAGCCACTGCGCCCGGCCAACTTTAGGATCTTCTTTTCATTCCTTGTGTTCTGAAATTTTATGATGATTTGGAATTGCATGAAGGTGAGGATATGTCATCACTTGTTATGTTAGCTAATCGGTGGATTCTTTTGGTCAGGATATTTATGTCCCTCATTGCTGGATTGATTTATTTGCCTGTTTGTCTATCTATATATCCATCCATATATCCATTTATCTACCACTTTATCTATTTACTTACTTACCTAGTTCCTTCCTTTTCTATTTTCTCTGTTCTCTCAAACTCCCTTGGTCAATATTGGAGCTCCTGCATTCATTCTGTACATTTATCATCTTTTCTCTAATACTCTCTACCTCTTTTTCTTTTGCTTTACTTTGGGAAATTTCCTGGACCTTATCTTCAGAATCTTTCATTGATTGTTTCTTTTGACTATTATATGTTTAATTTCTAAGAGCTCTGTCTTGTTCTATTTTGTTCCTTTTTCATAGCATCCTATTCTTATATGTGAGTATAATCTAACCTTTCTGAGGATACAAAACAAAGATTTTAAAAATGTTTCTTCTAGTGTCTGTTATTTCCTTTTTTGGTGAGCCTATTTTTCCTATTGGTTTGGTCAAATTTGTTTCATGTTGGAGCATTCCCAAAAATATCTGGTATTCCTTATTGTATTGTATTGTTTATATTCAAGAGGAGCCCACATCATGCTGATTAGAAGCTCTGGTGGCATGGAGCTGACTTGTTGGCCAGTGGGCTTCACTTTTGGACAAGAGAAGAGAGCACTGACTATTTCACTTGAAGACCCACAGATGTCAGTGTGTGTGTGTTTTCCTCCCACGTTGTCCAGCCTGCAGGTTGGATTCCAGACCACTAACATGCTGCATGAGGAGTAAAGGAAGAAGCCTCGGGTCCAATCACAGTCCATGCAGACTTTGAATCAATTTCTCTGTTTTCGGAGCCTCACTTCTCCCTGCCCTAGGCCGTACTTAGCCATACTAACCCTCTTCTGGTTGTTGAAGTGAATTGTATCTCTTCTCTTCCATATCCTTCTCAGGATTTTGGCTGCAAATTCTTCCACTATGCTAAATCAGTTACCAGCCATCCATTTGCTGTGATTCTTCCAAAAGTGGATTGAAATCTCTCATCCTGATATATTTTCTTCTATATATTTTTTTGCTCTTGTATGTTTATACTTTTGTTTATAACTTTCCAATCATTTTAGTGAAGCCTTGAGAAAGGGGAAAGATAAAAACAGTCAATCTAGCATCTTTAATGGAAACATTGCTTATCTTTTAACTTTGCTATGGCAATTTCTTAAATACAATTAAAAAAAATTTTAATATAGGTAAACTCGTCAGTTTAATGTAAAAAATTTCCCCTAAATGGCTCACCAATTTTCCCAACAATATTTGTCGATAGTCTTTCCAGTCCCTGTTAATTGTAAATGTTGATTTTGTCATATACTAAAATCTCTTATGTACATGGTCCACTTTCTCAATGTTCTATTATTTTTCCTGTACTAATGATGGCAGTGGTTGCTGCCATCATTCTGGCTGCAGCAGGGAGGTGTGGTTAGGGCTGCATACTCCATGAAGCCGGTGGGAGCCCTGCCCCTTCTGAGTTGGGAGGGGCACTCCCCGTGCCACTGCAGCCACCCAAACCGCAGCGTCAGACCCAGGCCTCCTACTCTACGGAGCAGGCAGGATCCCCGCCCTCCTGGGTGGGGCTACAGCCACCCAAACTGCAGCTGTGGATCTGAGCCTCCCTGTGTTCTTGGGGGAGCTGGGAACAGGTAGGATCTGCCCTTCCAGGTGCAGCTATAGCCCCTGCACCCATGGCTGCAGACCTGGGCCTCTTGCTCCAGGAAGCAGTCAGGAGCTGGGGACAAGTGGGAGCTCCTGGATGCAGCTGTGGCTGCCCTCCCAGGTGCAAGACCTGGGTGTCTCTGAAACATGCACCCTCAAGCTCCCCAGGAAGGACCCCCTGTCCCTGCAGGCTCAGGGGTGTCTGCTCCCACTGCCTGGCCTCTCTCTTCTCGGCACTAACTTCCATCTGGGTTGGAATGGCCTCAGGAGGCAGACAGAGTCCTGGGTGGAAAGGGGTGGGGTCCGCAGTAAGGCCCCACCCTCAGGCTAGGGAGGTCCTAAAGGCTGGGGGCTGGGCTCCCAGTCCCAGGGACCTGAGTGGAGACTCGTGGTGCCTCTTCCGGGCCCACCCATAGCCACCCATGGACCAATTGGCACACACTTCCTCCCCTCTGAGGTCCATAGAAGCCCTGGGCTCAGCCAGAGCAGGGCAGAGGACAGCCAGAGGACAAAGAGAGCAGAGGTCGGAGAGATGAAGAGACGACCAGCTGCAGAAAGAAGTGGCCTCTCAGCTGATAGCTGGAGACGATGGGATGACCAGCTACAGAAAGGAATACCCTCTCCACTGAGAGGAGCAGTCGCAGCAGAAAGGTGCAGAGACATCAAATGTCTTGCCTGCAGAGAGGAGCCACCCTCTCCAGGGCCTCCTTTCTGCTGACAGCTGAACACTCAAAGGAGGACCTGCCTACAGAGAGGAGCTATCCACCCCTCTGAGCTGTTCTAACACTAAGTGAAGCTCTTCTTCACCCCTTACTTGTCTGCGTACCTCTTTCTTCCTGGACACAGGACAAGAACTTGGGCAAAGACACTGTGGCCACAGTTTCTGCCCAGAAAAATTGACACCCCAGAGATCCTGTAACACTAATACTACAATAATTAGTCTACATAATATGTTTTGGTCTTTGGTAGGGTAAGTCTCCTCTTTTACAGTTCTTTTCAATTCCTGAAGTCTCTTCTCACATATAAATTTTACAATTTAGGCCAGGCACAGTGGTTCATGCCTATAATCCCAGCACTTTGGGTGGTTGAAGTAGGAGGATTGCTTGAGGCCAGGTGTTTGAGACCAGCCCAGGCAACAGAGCAAGACCTCGTCGCTACAACAAATATTAAAAAATTAACCAGGCATGGTGGCTGAGGAGCCTCCGCTACTCGAGAAGCTGAGGTGGGAGGGTGGCTTGAGCCCAGGAGGTTGAGGCTACAGTGAGCTATGATCACCACTGCACTCTGGCCACTCCAGAGAGGAGGCCTTGGAGAGGGTGGCTTCTCTTTGCAGGCAAGTCATTCAGATGTCTCTGCAGGTCTCTGAAGCTCTCCGCTGTGGCTGCTGCTCTCAGTGGAGCAAGATCTTGTCTCAAAAAATATATATATTTTTTATATATATATATATACACACACACATATACACACGTATGTGTGTATATATATGTATATATATAATTTGTCATTTGGCACACAGAATTTTTTTGTATTTTTAATTATGGTTATTTTACTTTACACATTAAATACGGGATTTTGAAGAATGGAGTATTTTCATTCATCAATATAGTATATCTGTCCCTTTGTTCAGATCTTTTACATATTTCAGTAACATGTTATTTTTGTCATATACTTCATTTATTTATGATGGTTTCATCATGTAGAGGTATTTAATAACACATTTCTGTTTTCCAACAGTTCTTTTGATTTTGAAGATAGGCTATGTGACACAACCACTTGGCATTCTTTTGGGCCATGTTTTTTATTGCTGGCTGGTAGACTGTGTACCCTAGATAGAATAACATTAGGTTCAAGGTCCTAATTAATTAAGATTCGCCCTGTATAGTGCTAGCTGCACAGCCTCTGAAATAAGAAACGAAATTCCAAATCCAAAGAGACACTGGCTTCGTTCAGAGCACAGCGGACTCCTCTTGCTCTGTGGACAGAGGCCTGATATAGTCCATCTGCCAGCAGCAGGCAGTGCATATGCATTTGAGATTGTGCCTGATTATATTTGCTTTGTCCATGTTCTGTACCACCCTTTTGGTCTTCAGAGATACAAAGAGACCTACCTCAGCATGACCTGCAGCCTGCCATGCCCTGACACCCTATGAACCCACTTGACATTCTGCAGGCTGATTAATAAAACATTCATTGTTATGTACTATTCAAACTTGACCTTGATAGGCCCCCATTTTCCCCCAAGTAACTGTTGAGCTCAAATGCAGTCTGTTTTATACCACTCAGTTGTCCACGTCCACTTGACCTTATTGGACCTTTAGAAGTTATCGAAGAGTTGGTATGAACCTGTGCCAGATGGTACAGAATCATGGCTGGCCACACTTTGGCCTATAGGCTGATTGTCTTCTGTTCTTCCCACTTAGGTGCTACAAAGTTGGGCCACAGAGAGGCAGCTTTCTATTGACAGCCTAAGGCTATCGGTAAACCAAGCAAAGGCTATCAGTCTAAGGCTATCAGTAAACAAAGCTGTGGCTTGTAATTATTAAAAAAGAATCTCAGCCAGGCCCTGTGGCTCATGCCTTTAATTCCAGCACTTTGGGAGGCCAAGGTGGGTGGATCACTTGAGCCCAGGAGTTCAGGACCAGCCTGGGCAACATGGTAAGACCCCCATCTCTATAAAACATACAGAAATTAGCTGAGCGTGGTGGCATGTGCCTATGGTCCCGGCTACTTGGGAGGCTGAGGTGGGAGGATTGCTTAAGCCTGAGAGGTCTAAGCTGTAGTGAACCATGACTGTATCACTGCACTCCAGCTTGGGAGACAGAGTGAGACCCTGTCCTCCTCAAAACAAAACAAAACAAACAAACAAAAAAGAAATAATCTCAGAAGTATAGGCCATTGATCCACAAATGGAGATGACCGTTTGGATTTCATGAGAGGATTTCATGATGAGAGCATCATCTCTGAGCTCTGCTGGGCCTTATTCAAGAGCCTGGTTCTCTCTACCTAGGACTCCCATTTGGCTTGTTCATGACTTCCTGGCAGCTCCTTCTTGTGTGAAAGTTTCTCTGACATACCCAAGACATGATTGTAAACGGTGAGGAGAGTAATAAAATGCCCATCAGTAGTTAGTGTGATCTCAAATGAAGCTTAGTAACAATCACAACAATGATAATGAATGATAATATTGAAGGCTTACTCTGTGCCAGGTGCTGTTGTGTTTTATGTACGTTAACTCACAAAATTCTCACAACTACCTCTATCATTATTCTAACTTTACAGATTATCAAATTGAGGTACAGAGGGCTTAAGAAACTAGCCGAAGGTAACACAGCCAGGAAGTACCAAAGGCAGAATTTAAACCCAAGCCAGCTGGCTCCTGCGTCTTTAGATCTAACCACTTTCCTCCTTCCAGATTTAATGCAAATTGTGAATATCAGTTTCTGGGAGACACCAGGTTGGAAGCCAGTGCTACGCTGCCCACTCTAAGGCTAAGAAGTTGCAGCTGATGCCCCAAGCTTCATAGGATCATGTGGTTTGGCTCCCACAGTACATCTCCTGTCATGGCCTTTTGGGAATACCCTAGAGCAGCTTCTACTCAGTTCCCCACGCAATCAGTCAGTCTTCTTTCCAACCTGGAGGGCAGGACCCAAAACAATCCATGATCTTGGGATACAACTTTGCCAAAATCTTAATGGTCTTACCAGGTGATGGGCTTATTGCATGGATTTGGGCAGAATCAGGGCCAAAAACTTATTCTATTTTTTTTTGTTTAAGATGGAGTCTTGCTCCGTCATCCCGGCTGGAGTGCATTGGCACAATCTCGGCTCCCTGCAGCCTCTGCCTCCCAGGTTCAAATGATTCTCCCGTCTCAGCCTCCTGAGTACCTGGGACCACAGGCATGCACCACCACACCCAGCTAATTTTTGTGTTTTTAGTAGAGACAGGATTTTACCAGGTTGGTTAGGCTGGTCTCGAACTCCTGACCTCAGGTGATCCACCCATCTTGGCCTCCCAAAGTGCTGGGATGACAGGTGTGAGCCACCGCGCCTGGCCCTAATAATTTATTCTTGACTGCATGTCCCTCTTATGTTGTTCCCTAGTATAGGGCTGACATCCATTGAGCACAGAAGGCTGGGGCCTGTGATACTTCAGGGCCTAAAAAAAGTTTTAATTTTGTATAAAATCAGAAGAAAAAAATGGATATAATAATAATGTACCCAGCCTTGATTATATTAATATTTGTCTTTATACCAACATAGTCACGAAATAACATTTTTAACATAGCTTATGGAGGAAGGCACCCACAAAGGCACAAGGGTTAAGGGTCCGCAAAAGTCACCATGCAGCCCTGCCAGTGTGTATTAGTTACTTTTTGCTGAGTAACAAGTTATCCTAAAATTTAGCTTTATACAACACACATTTATTATTTCGTGCTGTTTCTGAGGGTCAGGAGTCTGGGAGTGGCTTAGCTCGATTGTTCAGGCTCAGGTTTGTCCTAAGGTAAGGTTGCAGTCACCTGAAGGCACTGCTGCAGGAAGATCTGCTTCTCAGCTCACTCCTGTGGTTGTCGGCCTCTATTTCCTCCTGGCTGTTGGCCAAATACTTCAATTCCTCACCACCGAGCCTCCTCACAAGCTGCCTGGTGTGTTCACAAGGCGGCAGCCGGCTTCCCCTAAAGTGAGTGAGCCGAGAGAGGGAGAGAGAAAGCGACAGAGATAGGAAAGGGAGAAGACACACAACTGTGACAGAAGCCGGTTTGTGCATTTGTTGTTGTTTTTGTTATTGCTTTTGCTTAACACAACAAAGCTTATTTCTCACGTATGCCACATATATGTTGTGGGTGGCCAATGAGGTTCTGCTCATCACGGTTGCCCAGAGACCCAAGCTGATGTAAGTTCCCTCTTGGCATATGCATCCAGATCTGCAGAGCCCCGGAAAAGATGTTGAACCACATGCCGGCTTTTAAAACATTATTATTTTTTATGATTTGAAGTAATTATAGACTCACAGGAAGTTACAAAAATAGTACTGAATTTTTAATGTTCCACTTAGAAAGCAAGTTCTTCCAAATAGAAAAGTGCCTCCAAGACCCTGATCTCTGAACTCTGTTTTAAAACTCAGTTAGCTTCACCAAACCATATAGTTCCAAGGACTCCACTCTTTTTTTTTTTTTTTTGAGACGAAGTCTGGTTCTGTCACCCAGGCTGGACTGCAGTGGCCCTATTTTTCTCACTGCAATCTCCGCCTCCCGGGTTCAAGAAATTCTCCTTGGCTGGGCACGGTGGCTTAAAGCCTGTAATCCCAGCACTTTGGGAGGTCGAGGCGGGCGGATCACGAGGTCAGGAGATCGAGACCATCCTGGCTAACACGGTGAAACCCTGTATCTACGAAAAATACAAAAAGAATTAGCTGGACGTGGTGGCGGGCGCCTGTAGTCCCAGCTACTAAGGAGGCTGAGGCAGGAGAATGGCGTGAACCCGGGAGGCGGAGCTTACAGTAAGCCGAGATCGCGCCACCGCACTCCAGCCTGGGCGACAGAGCGAGACTCCGTCTCAAAAAAAAAAAAAAAAAAGAAAAGAAAAACACACACACACAAACAAACGAACAAAGAAATTCTCCTGCCTCAGCCTCTGGAGTAGTTGGGATTACAGGAGCATGCCACCACGCCCAGCTAATGTTTGTATTTTTAGTAGAGATGGGATTTCACCGAATTGGTCAAACTGATCTTGAAGTCCTGACCTCAGGTGATCCTCCCACCTCGGCCTCCCAAAGTGCTGGAATTAGAGGCATGAGCCACCGCGCCTGGTCTCTCTCTCTCTCTTTTTCTTTTTTCTGAAGCTACAGGTTCAAATATGAAAAGAAGAGGAAGATTGTTTCATAAACATTAAAACAGAAATTCTTCTTAAAAGTAATAATGCGACATATCTGTAAATACACATGAAAAAGGCCTGGGCAGACACATACCTTTGATTCAAGATCCCCTCTGGGTGTTTGTGTGTGGGGGGGTGGGGGGTTGGGGGGAAGGTGACAGAGGTAAAGAGGAACTGTAACGTTGTCTTACACTTTGAGTAAGTTCATGCAAATGTCTTTGTGTGCTATATGTGTAACTAAATTTTTTAAGAAAAATATAGAGAAGTCAGTAAAACTTTCATTTTTTCATCCTAATCTAACTTCCTCTTTTTTTGATCAATCACGCAGGTAGAGTCACATCAATTAAAATATGTTTAGGTCCATTCTCACTCTAACTACATCAAAAACATCAACAATTATCTAATTTCTGCCTGGAAGTCTCCATTCAGAAGTCTAATGGGGGCCTGAGGAGCCCTCAGCCCCTAGATCTTTCCTAATATCATGGGCCAGGTTTCAGATATTGGCGTTCACTCAAGATACCTGGTCCAAACTTTAAGCTTCCCCCTCACTTCAAGGATCCTTGGCTACTTGGCTGTGTGCTTCTGGGAAACCAGGGAAACCAGGGAACCATATCTGCAGTAACTCTGCCCTCAGCTCAGATCTCTTTAACTACCGAGCAGGACCAGTTGGAGTTAGGAGAAATTCCTTCAGTGGCACAAAGGCTAGCCTGTCTCTACACAGGAGTCCTCAGCATTTTTTTCTTCGGCTTCCAGATGTTCCTTCCAAATATAACTGAGGGGAGGTGGGGGCTGGGGGTGAGGCCAACCCCAATGATGACACCAAATACAACATTTAGTGACTAAGGAGAGGGCACACACACACACACACACACACACACACACACAATTACCAATTTATGTTCCAAAGTCTTAACAGAAAGGAAGTGGCCATACGGGATAAGGGCAGATACAGATAAAATAATCTTATTTTAAGGCAGTTTCCCTTAATCCTTGAAATTCTCTAAGGGGAATGTGAAGTAACCAGAGACATTGACAATGTCTGGTGAGAGGTCTGGGACAACTGGGAAGCCTCATTCTGTGCTTTACTGCTGACCTTTTTACATCACTCCTGAGGAAGAACTTGCCTAAATGCAGTGCTCAATGCTTCTATTTAAGGAAGTGTTTTAAGACCTTGGGCTGTCCTATGTCTTAAACTAAGCTGAGCATCTGGAAGGTCTCTCTGTCACTGGAGGGAAAAAGCAGTCAATGCTGGGGTGTTCTGAATCAGTATCCCTGCCTTCAGCTTCCTCGGGCTCAGGAAAGTCCACAGCCTGAACATCATTTGGTCTTGTTTGTGTCCAGTGGTTCTTTATCTTTTCTCTCTTTTTGTCATCATTAGTCTTGTCAGAACTCTGTAAAAATTAGGTGTCTTTCCAAAGAATTGGCTTGGTTTTTTATATTGCTTTTACTCTTTACTTTGTTAGAAGTTATTTTTAATCCTTATTATTTCCTTGGAATTCATTCTGAAATGGGACAGTTCCCTAGCCCCCGTTCACACGACATATGACAGGGGTGTGGCTCTCTGTTCGGCCACCAAGAGCTCAAACCCCTTATGTGAGGAGGAGCACACAGAGGGGCAGGTGCTGGAGCCAGGGCTAGCACTTTGGGCTCCTGCCCCATGGTAGTATCTAGGGGTGGGTATCTGTGACTCTCGAAGCCCATGGGCATGTTACAGTGTCACTTTTTTAGCTTTGTTGTCCACAGATGGCTTAAGTTTTAACCTGTTCAGTGCCCTCTTGGTACCCAGGTCCTTGTCCAGAGTCCAGGAAGAATCAGGTCACACATAGGCTTGAAGAGTGAATGCAGGGGTTTTACTGAGGGTTGAAGGTGGGATGGATGAAGAGCTGGAAGGCGGATGGAGGAGAAGATGATCTTCCTCTGGAGTTTGGCTGTCCAGTGGCCAATCTTTTCTCTGATAGTCCCCAGCTGAACTCCTCTTGGTGTTCAACATTCCTTCTCTTCCCTCCTTCTCTGTTGCGCTCTTCTGCTGTTTGTCTGTTTGTTTTCTCCTGGAGCTGGGGGTTTGGGGTTAATATGGGTACAGGATAGGGGGTGTGGAAGGCCAAAAGGCAACATTTTGGGCTTGAAAACAGGAATGTTTGTACCCATTTAGGGCCACGGGTTTCCAGGCTTGAGGGTGGGGTCTTTGCTGGGGAACTACCCTCTTCTACCCAGTATTTCCCTGTCTCCTGTCTGTATCAATTCTATCCTTTTTTTCTTAACCTTCAGATTAATGATTAGCTCATTTGTTTTAAATATGTATTGTATCCTAACAGATGCATTTAAAGTTTTACATTTTCCACAAGTTCGTCTTTAGCTGCATCCCCCAAGTTGTGACTGGCAATAGTTTGAATGTTTTTGGTGCTATTTCATATTTTTTATTTTATTTCCTTTGAAATTATAAGTTAGTCAGAAGTAAGTTTTTTATTTTAAGAATCTGTTTTTGGTTTCTTTTTCCTTCTGTTGTTGATTTATTTCTTCTTCATTGAGACTAGAGAACATGATAATTGTGATTCTGAGTCTTTGCAAATAACTGATACTTCCTTTATTCCTACTGAATTTTTAAATATGTTTTAGGATATGCATATCCTGTATGTGCACCTATGTGTATTTTAGATTCTTCCTAATATTTCGTAAGCTTGATCAAAAACTTCCCAGAGTTGGATAGATTTAAAATTTCTCACACTGGCTTTATGGATGTGTCAGTTTCTGTATTAGGCTGTTCTTGCATTGCTACAAAGAAATACCTGAGACTGCATAATTTATTTTAAAAAGGAGACTTAATTGGCTCTTGTTTCTATCAATAACTCCCCAGCAACGTTTCTTCACCCAGGCAGCAGCAGTTACTTCCCAAAGAGGCAGCGGAATCTAGCTTGGGTTTTTCCGACCTTTGTAAAACTAGCTGTATTGGGCCCACCTCAGAGACATCAGCATCAGCTGAGCAGCATGGCCCTTCGGGGTGTGTGTGTTTCATTTCTGCAGGCCCTCTTCTTAGCACCTGTGGATCATGCTAACCTCTTCCCTTCCTTCTACCCCAACCCTAGGGATGCTGGCTGCTTCCTGCAGTTGTCCTGTCTGTGATATCGTAGTGTTCTCTTTTTACTCTTTGCTACCTTGTTCTTTTTATATTTGTAGCAAATAATTCTTCATAATGAATCCTCTCTGTTCAAATAACTGGCATGGTTCCTATCTCTTGCCTGGACTCTGATTGATACAGTTGTGAAGATGTCATGAAATGAAACTCTTGGGTGTTGAAACTAATAAGAATAAGGATAGGAAAAAGGGCGAAGAGCATGACAGTGCTTCAGAGGAGAAGGTCATCACAAATGTCAGGGATAGAGCACTACAAGAAGAGGGACATTAGATGCAAAAGTCTGGCATATTTTGTAGACTTAAATATTTAATTTGACATTTTCCTATCTATGATTTAGGCTCAAAAGTGACTACACTTAAAACCCATCAAGTTGTTTTCATAGCTACACTTGAATGACACCTTTCCCTTCCACCTAGTAAGAATTACAAGCTAACTTCAAGTCTCCAAGTCAGTGTTTCTCAAAGTATAGTCTGAGGACCATTGACATCTAAATTCACTAGAGCAGGGGTCCCGAACCCTGTACTAGTCCATGGCCTGTTAGGAACCGGCCGCACAGCAGGAGGTGAGTAGCAGGCGAGCAAGCAAAGCTTCATCTGTAAATATTTACAGATGTAAACACAGGCTGTATTTATAGCTGCTCCCCATTGCTCGCATTACCGCCTGAGCTGTGCCTCCTCCTGTCAGATCAGCAGTGGTATTAGATTCTCACAGGAGCACGAACTCTACTGTGAACTGCACATGTGAGGGATCTAGATTATGAGCTCCTTATGAGGCTCTAATGCCTGATGATCTGTCACTGTCTCCCATCACCCCCAGATAGGACCATCTATTTGCAGGAAAATATGCTCAAGGCGCCCACTGACTCTACATTATGGTTAGTTGTATAATTATTTCATTATATATCACAACGTAATAATAATATAAAGTGCACACTAAATGTGATGTGCTTGAATCATCCCAAAACCACCCTCAACCCATCCGTGGAAAAATTGTCTTCCATGAAACCAGTCTCTGGTGCCACAAAGTTTGGGGACTGCTGCACTAGGGTGCTTATTAAATGTGCAGAATCCTGGACTACACAGCAGATAAGAAGACCCAAAACTAAGGAGTTTCCCAAATAGCATGATTTTGGGATGGCTGGTCACACTAATGCCAGACCTATTGAATCTGAATCTTAAAAGGTAGGGCAGATCCCTACATTTTGAACAAGTGCCTCTGGTGAGTTTCAGGTATAATAATATTTGAGAACCACTACTCTTGGTGTCCCTGGACTTGACAATCTGTGTGGTCTTCTTTTCTTCTGGGCTTTATGCTACCTTTAAATTGGGAGGCATTCCCTGTCCAGGACGGAGTGTCCCACTTGCTTGTCATGGGAACATTGTGGAAATTCTAGCAATAGCTTCTGCTGCTAGTAATGAGATCTTGAGGATAAAAAGTGAATGAATCACACTTCTTTATGGTCTCTTCCCTTGGTTCTTAGAATGAGACGTACCATTAATGTTGTTTCATGGTGGTAGAGGGAGGCAAACTCCACCTCCGTCCTCTCAGGGTCCCAGCTGGGCCTGAGAATTAAATTGACATAAGATAGATTAACAGGAGAAAAGCACACAAATCTATTTAACACAAGTTTTATGTGACAGGGGAGTCCTCATAAGGAAATGAAGACCTGAAGTTATAGTCAATCACTTACATGACGAAGTAGACAAAGAACAGTGAAGTGTGAAATAAGGTAAGGCAAAGAGACTTGGGCTAAGGTAGTTAATTGGGTGGAGAAGTGACTAGGAAGATAAGAGTTGGTTTAACAAGGTTTGTGGTCGGGCGCGGTGGCTCACACCTGTAATCCCAGCACTTTGGGAGGCCAAGGCAGGCAGATCACCTGAGGTCAGGAGTTCAAGACCAGCCTGGACAATATGGTGTAACCCCATCTCTACCAATAATACAAAAATTAGCCGGGCATGGTGGCTCACGCCTGTAATCCCAGCTACTCAGGGAGCTGAGGTAGGAGAATCGCTTGAACCCGGAAGGCGGAGGTTGCAGTCAGCCGAGATCACACAATTGCACTCCAGCCTGGGCAACAAGAGTGAAACTCTGTCTCAAAAAATAAATAAATAAATAAATAATAAACAAGATTTGTTTCTACAGATTTTCCTTGGCTTCAATTTTCCATCTTTGGTAAGGATGCTGCTTTCTTTCCAGGGTAGAGACGGCATCTTCCACATGGGAATTTCATCTCTGGCTTTTAAGAAACAGCATGAAGGTCAGAGTGATGTTCGTGTACCTCCTATGTATATTTTTTTAAGTGCCTTTAACTTAAAACAGTGAATATGCCAGAGAAGCATATTTTGGTGTGACATATTCTAAACTCCCTTAATAATGTGGGCTGGCTGACTGTACCAGGGGCCTTTTTCCCTGTGTATGACCGGTACATATTTGATGTATTAGTCAGCTTGGACTGCCTTAAAAAATACCATAGACTGACTGGCTTAAATAACAGAAATTTATTCTTTCACAGTTCTGGAGGTTGAAGTCCAAGATCAAGGTGTTGGCCAATTGGGTTTCTGATGAGGGCTCTCCTCCTGGCTTGTAGACGGCCACCTTCTCACTGTGTCCTCACATGGTGGGGGTTGGGGGGTGGGAAGTGGTGGGAGGGGGAGAAAAAGGGGGAGAGAGAGAGAGAGAGAATCTTTTCCTCTTCTTATAATGCCACAGTCCTACCAGCTTAGGTTCCCACCCTCATGACTTTATTTAACCTTAATTGTCTCTTAAAAGGCCTGTCTCCAGATATAGTCACATTGTTTGGGCTTCAACATATGATTTTGGCATGGGGTGGCAGGGCCACAATCCAGTGACTCTAATTCACAATTCATTCAGCATTCATAATATCCAACAAAAATGTACGAGTGTGCAGTTGCCCCATACAATGGTGCCACAATGAAAACATATAAAAGGCTTATTCATTCAACCCTGTAAGAAGCACTACATTGTTCGTCCATGTTTAAAACAGCTACATCTGTGGACCACTATCTAACATTCTAAATAATGTCCAGGTGCCAGATGTTGTGGTCATCAAGAAGAAGGGGAGAAGGCACACGAAACAGAAAGGTTGGAGAGGCATTTTGCTCTTTACCAGAGCCTAAAGCTAAAGTGAGAAGCATTTAGAAAATGCAAGCATTTTAAATGGCAGTGTTATTCAACATTGTACTAGGAATTCTAGCTATTGTAATAGGGCAAGAGAAAGAAATAAAACACCGTTTGGAAAGGAGAAAATAAAATTGCCTCTATTTGAAGATGAGATGATTGTCTACTTAGAAAATACCAAGGATTGCTGGGTGTGGTGGCTCATGCAAGTAATCTCAGCACTTTGGGAGGCCAAGGTGGGCAGATCATGAGCTCAGGAGTTCGAGACCAGCCTGGCCAACATGGTGAAATCCTGTCTCTACTAAAGATACAAAAAAATTAGCCAGGCGTGGTGGCATGCGTCTGTAATCCCAGCTACTTGGGAGGCTGAAGCAGGAGAATCGCTTGAACGCAGGAGGCGGAGGTTGCAGTGAGCCGAGATTGCACCACTGCACTCCAGCCTGGGCAACAGAGTGAGACTCCATCTCGAAAAAATAAAATAAAAAAGAAAATACCAAGGGCTCTCCAAAAAAACCTCTAGGGCTAAGTTCAGTCAGGTCATAGGATAAATGATTAACATACAAAAATGAACTGTATTTCTATATAGTAAGAATGAATGAATGGAAACTGAAATTAAAACTGCTTTATAGGCCAAACATGCTGGCTCACACCAGTAATCTTAGCACTTACCATCCTGGGCAACATGGCAAAATCCTGTCTCTACAAAAAAATACAAAAATTAGCCAGGTGTGGTGGTGCATACCTGTTGTCCTCCCAGCTACTCAGGAGGTTGAGATGGAAGGATTGCTTGAGCCCAAGAAGTTGAGGCTGCAGTGAGCCATGTTCATGCCACTGTACTGCAGCCTGAGTAACAGAGTGAGACCTTGCGTCAAAAGAAAAAGAAAAGAAACTACTTATAATACTATTGTAAAAGTACCACTTACAATTGCTCCAAAGAAAATCAATACTTACATATATACTTAAAGAGCATATACAACATGTATACTGAAAATTATAAAAGGCTGCTTTAAAAAATTAAAGAGGATGTCTTAGTCCATTTGTGTTGCTATAAAGGAATACCTGAGGCTGGCTAATTTATAAAGAAAAGAGGTTGAAATGGCTTATGATTCTGCTGAGTAGATTGGGCATCCGGTGAAAACCTGTCTGTTTCCACTCATGGTGAAAGGCAGAAGGATGTGCAGAGATCACACAGCAAGAGAGGAAGCAAGAGAGGGCAGGAGAGGTGCCAGGCTCTTTTTAACAACCAGCTCTAGCAGAAACAAATAGAGGGAGAACTTGCTCATTACCACAAGGACACCACCATTCATGAGGCATCTACCCCTTTGAGGCAAACACCTCCCATTAGGCCACACCTCCAACACTGGGAATCAAATTTTATTTATTTATTTATTTATTTATTTATTTATTTATTTATTTATTTTTGAGATAGAGTCTCGCTCTGTCACCCTGGCTCAATCTCGGCTCACTGCAACCTCCGCCTCCCAGGTTCAAGTGATTCTCCTTCCCTCAGCCTCCTGAGTAGCTGGGATTACAGGTGCCTTCCACCACACTCAGCTAATTTTTGTATTTTTAGTAGAGACAGAGTTTTACCATGTTGACCAGGCTGGTCTTGAACTCCTATCCTGACCTCAGGTGATCCACCTACCTCAGCCTCCCAAAGTGCTGGGATTACAGGCTTGAGCCACTGCGCCCAACCGGAATCAAATTTTAACATGAGGTTTGGAGGGGTCATATATCCAAACCATAGCAGAAGACATAAATAAACATACATACCTTGTTTATAAATTAAAAGAATCAACATAATAAAGATATAAATACTCTGCCAATTGATCTGTAGACATAATACAATTACTATCAAAATTCCAGTAAAGTTTTACGTAGACATAAGCAAACTTATTCTAAAATTTATATGGAAAGGCAGAGGCCCTAGAGTAACTAAAACAATCTTGACAAAGGTGAATTGAGTGGGAGGACTCTATCTGATGTTAAGGCCTAGCTACATAGCTGTAGTAATGAGATAGTGTGATATTGGTGGAGAGAGACACACAGATCAATGTGCCAGAACAGAGAACCCAGAAGTAGACCCACATAAATATGCTCAACTGATTTTTGACAAAGATGCTGATATGGTTTGGATTTATGTTCCCACCTAAATCTCATGTTGAATTATAATCCGCAATGTTGGAAGTGGGGCCTGGTGGAAGGTGACTGGATCATGGGGGTGGATTTCCTCCTTTGGTGCTGTTCTCATGAGATCTGGTTGTTTAAAAGTGTGTAGCACTGGCTGGGTGCTATGGCTCATGCCTGTAATCTCAGCACTTTGGGAGGCCGAGGCAGGCAGATCACAAGGTCAGGAGTTCGAGACCGGCCTGACCAACATGGTGAAACCCCCATCTCTACTAAAAATACAAAAATCAGCCAGGCATGGTGGCGGGTGCCTATAATCCCAGCTACTTGGGAGGCTGAAGCAGAAGAATCACTTGAAACTGGAAGGCGGAGGTTGCAGTGAGCCGAGATCGTGCCAATGCACTCGTCTGGGTGAAAGAGCGAAACTCCGTCTCAAAAAAATTAAAAAAAAAAAGTGTGTAGCACCTCCCCCTCTTTCTTCCTTCTGTTACGGCCACCTAAAATGTGCCTGCTTCCCTTTCTGTCACGGCTGTAAATTTCCTGAGGCCTTCCCAGCCATGCTTCCTGTACAGCCTGTGGAACTGTGAGCTAGTTAAACCTCTTTTCTTTATAAATTACCCAGTTTCAGGTGTTTCTTATAGCAGTGCAAGAACAGACTAATAGAGGTACAAAACCAATTCTACAGAAGAGAGATTTTTGCCTTTTCACCTAATAATGTTTACACATTTCGATATAAGCCAAAAAAAAAAAAAAAAGCCTCAACCTAAACCTCATCTTATAAAAAAATTAACATAAAACGGATCATGGACTTAAATATAAAAGGTGAAATAATAAAACTCAAAAAAAAAAAAAAAATCTTCAGTATCTAGGTCTAGGCAAAGAGTTCATAGACTTAACACCAAAACTGGGATACTTAAAAGGGAAATTGGCCAGGCGCGGTGGCTCACATCTGTAATCCCAGCACTTTGGGAGGCCGAGGTAGGTGGATCACCTGAGGTCAGGAGCTCAGAGACCAGCCTGTCCAACATGATGAAACCCCTTCTCTACTAAAAATACAAAAATTATCTGGGCGTGGCGGTGGGCGCCTGTAATCCCAACTACTCAGAAGGCTGAGGCAGGAGAATCTCTTGAATCGCGGAGGCAGAGGTTGCAGTGAGCCGAGATCGCGCCACTGCACTCCAGCCTGGGCAAAAGAGCGAAACTCCGTCTCAAAAATAAATAAATAAGTAAATAAATAAAATGGAAATTGATCAATTGAAGGTCATGAAAATTTAAAACTTTTGCTCTTTGAAATCACCTGAAGAACATGAAAAGACAAACTAAAAATTGGCAGAAAATACTTGCAAACCATGTATCTGACAAAGGACTAGTATCTAAAACATAGAATTCTCCGCCGGACGGGGTGGCTCACGCCTTTAATCCCAGCACTTTGGGAGGCCGAGGTGGGTGGATCATGAGGTCAGAAGATCAAGACCATCCTGGCTAACACGGTGAAACCCCGTCTCTACCAAAAAGAGAAAAAATCAGCTGGGCGTGGCAGCGGGCGCCTGTAGTCCCAGCTACTCCGGGGGCTGAGGCAGGAGAATGGCGTGAACCCGGGAGGCGGAGCTCGCAGTGAGCCGAGATCTCGCCACTGCACTCCAGCCTGGGCGACAGAGTGAGACTCTGTCTCAAAAAAAAAAAAAAAAAAAAAAATTCTCAAAAGTCAATAGTAAAAAGAAAATCCAATTAGAAAATGGCAAAAGGCATTGAATAGTCAATTAATCCAAGAAGATATACAGATGGCAAATAACAAATGTAAAGATCTTCAATATCATTAGCCATCAGGGAAATGCAAGTTAAAAACCACAATAATCTATCACTACACATTTCTCAGAATGGTTAAAATGACAAACAGCGACAACACTGAATGCAGGAGAGGACGCATTTGGAGAAGGATATTGGGATCCTGGAGACTGGATCACTCACATATTTTAGTTGGAATGTAAAACAGTATTGCCACTCTGGAAAACAGCTCAGTAGTTTCATGTAAAACTAAATTTCAACTTTCATATGACCCAGTAACTGTACTCTTGGGCATTTACCGCAGAAAAATGAAAATTACATTCACACAGATATTCATACAAGCCTTATCTGCCAAACCCCGAAACCAAAATCAGCCCAGATGCTCATCCACAGGTGAATGGTTAAAAACTGGTGGCACGTACATACCATGGAATACTACACAACAGTAAAAAGGAACCAACTGATTAATACTCATTGCTACTTGGATGAATCTCCAGAGAATTGTACTGAATTTTTTTAAAAGCCAATTCCAAAACGTTATATACTGCATGATTCCATCCATGTAACATTTTTTTAAATGAAAAGGTTTTTGAAATGGAGAATAAATTAATGGTTACCAGCGGTTAAGGAAGGAGGAAGGGATGTGGGAGGAAGGTGGATGTGGCTATAGAGGGCAACAGGGGGAACCTCGTGTCCTCCTTGTGGTGGTGCATGGACAAACCTATACAGGTGGTGCCCACGACAGACAAGTAAAACTGGAGAAATCTGAGTAAGTTTGGTGGATTGTATCAATGTCAATATCCTAGGTGGGACAATGCACTATAGTTTCCCAAAATGTTACGATGGGGGAAACTGGGCAAAGTGTACACAGAGTCTCTCTGTATTATTTCTTACAACTGTCTGTTAATCAGCAATTATCTCAATAAGTATTGTAATTAAAAATGACACTTCTAGAGGTCTATTTCAACCTTGATATTTGTTCCCAAAGAGGATGAAATAAGAAACAGCTGACTTACAGCTTTTGCCACAAGAGCACATGCTCTGTCATGTATTTGTAGCTGTAAGTTGCGCAGAAGCTGTTAACACAACTGTTTTTGCTCACCTCCCGGGTTTCAGTTAAAAGATTTCATGAGGATGAAAAAAATCTAAACAGTTTCAAGCAATTATACTTTTGCCCAGAAGTTAATAAATTTCAGAAGCTGCTGATTTTAGCCTATGACATCTGCCTAACCTATTTTGATACGTTTACTTTGCTTTTTTTTTTTTTTTAAGGGAAAGGAGTAGAAAGCCAAAGATAAATTTATGATGTCAAGTAAATGGCGTGTTTACATTGATGTTTATTTCAGTTTTTCAGCCTTGTAGCTCAGTTCCTTTTTGTTTGTTACATAGACACTGCTTTACCTTCTCTTCTCTTGGAACATCGTCTATAAATATCCCAGGCACTAGCAGGTCAGAGAACACAGGCAGTTTCTGGAAAAAAAAAATAGAACTCCATCTAATAATATTATCACTTTGACTTTGTTTGATTGCTTTTCTTTTCCTTTTTCTTTTTCTGTTTTTTTTTTTTTTTTTTTTTTTAAGACAGAGTCTTGCTCTTTCGCCAGGCTGGAGTGCAGTGGCACGATCTTGGCTCTGCAACCTCTGCCTCCCCGGTTAAAGCCATTCCCCTGCCTCAGCCTCCCGAGTAGCTGGGACTACAGGTACTCACCATGACGCCCAGCTAATTTTTTGTATTTAAGTAGAGATGGGGTTTCACCATGTTGGCCAGGATGATCTTGATCTCCTGACCTCGTGATCTGCCCACCTTGGCCTCCCAAAGTGCTGGGATTACAAGCGTGAGCCACTGCGCCCGGCCTGTTTTGTTTTTCTTATTACTTTGGGGAAGCTTGTTTCAAGTATGATAGATTTCTGTCTTGGCCCTCACATGCCCCAACTTTCCTAAGAAATTGCAAAACCTATGCTTCCTTCCAGAAAAAATTCATCTATGCCTCTCCTGATCCCTATGGAGAACTGCAAGTTCTCTTATAGAAAATGCTTGAGAGTTTCAGAGTGTTCTGAAAGAAAATGGAAGTGAGAGATGGAGTGGGAGCAACTGCAGGAAAGGGGCAGGGAAGCTTTTGTTGCTTATGTTGCTTTTCTTAAAAAACAAAAAGCCTCAGACTGTAACATCATTACATTTAAGTTCACTTGGTCAGAGTCTGATGGAAATAGTCCACCTCCTGTTTATAGGAGCAGTGTGGAAAGGCTGAACATAACAAGCCGTATTTAACATGCTTTCAGACTAGCAGACTTTGTTATATCTCATATACAGATATGATTTGCTTTGGAAGTAATGGCCAGAAATGCCAAGTCCTGTTGTACTGAGCCCATCTTGGAATTTATGGTTATCAATTTCATTACATAGTCTTAAGATTAGGCCTTGAATTTTATACTGTCAGAAATCTCCTGGTGCTGGGCTACAGTTAGCAAGGTCAGGAGCTTGTGTGGATTCAAAAGCTATAAAAGAATCCAGACATGACTTGTAGGTCAGAGCTGAAAGCTGTTAAAGACATGATGATCAGATTATCAGATTCGAATAACCAGCTGAGGCAAATTTTACAGCATTAAAGTCTAGAGTATGTGTCGATTGCAGAAAAGAGAGCCAGCGGTATGTGCGTGATGAAGTGGGGAAAGTCTTTTGAAAAGAATTCAGGAATATCTGTTAAAAATGGCCTATGAACAGATAAATAATCATTTTCAGAAAGAAATAGGGGGAAGGTATTGGAATCCTAGGCACAGTAAATAAACAGGTTGAAATGGTAGTATATAAAGAACCTAGTTCCTCAATTTTATTCTTTTATTAACTTGATCTTTTAATTTAATGCTTTCTGAGATTTATTCTTATTGATTGATAAATGCAGATCAATTTATTCATTTGAACTGATATACAGTATTCTAGTGTATGAATTAAACAGTTTACATCTACATGCCCGTCCTGATAGACAAATTAGGTTGTCGTTAGCCGTTTAAATATTTTTAGTTGACATGTAATAATTGTACATATTTATGGGGTACAAAGGCATATTGGATACATTTTATACAATGTGTAATGCTCAAATCAGGGAATTTGGCATATCCATCAACTCCAACATTTATTATTTCTTCGTGTTGGGGACTTTCAAACCTTCTCTTCAGCTTTTTAAACATATACGATAAATCATTGTTGACTGTATTCACTCTACAGTGCTACAGAACACATAGAACTTCTTCTTCCTCTCTAGCTATAATCTTGTATCCATTCCCAGTCCTGTTTTAATTAATTAATTATATATATTTTTGAGACAGTGTCTTGTTCTGTCCCCCAGGCTGGAGTGAAGTGGTGCCATCACAGTTCACTGCAGCCTCAACCTACAGGGCTCAAGCAATCCACTTACCTCAGCCTCCTGAGCAGCTGGGACCACAAGGGCATGTTACCACACCTGGCTAATTTTAAAAAATTTTTTTGTAGAGTGGGGGGTCTCACAATGTTGCCCAGACTCCATTTTTAAAATTGAAGTTTGAATTTCTTCTCCCTCTCTCTCAGGCTGTCTGAATAAGGCAAAAATGTGAGAGGGTATAGCTTGATAGTAGCACAGATCTGAGTTCTAACTTGGCTCTGCTGGGTCACCCTGAGCAAGTGTCTTAAACCCTCAGAGCCTCAGTTTCCTCATCTGAACAAAAAAAAGGATGGTATTCTGTACAACACATGTTTGCGGTAATGACTGAGTGGTATAATGTGTCAACAGATTCTGGAACATGGTTAGTGATCAATAAATGGAAGGATCACAACTATTAATACTACTTTACAAGTGTAAAACACTCTAGCCTTCTCAAAATACAATGGCATTTGATACTACATGTTCATCTTTGTAAGAATACTGTTGAAAGCGGTGGGAGGACTGGGGAGATGTTGGTCAAATAATGCAAAATTTAGATTTGACAAGAGGAATGAGTTCAAGAGAGCTCTTGTACATCATGGTGACTACAGTTAATAACAAAATAGTGTGTATTTGAAAATGCTAGAAAGGCTGACTGTAAGGTTCACAAAAGTGTCAACTATGCAAAGTAATGCATAAATAGCTTGATTTAGCCATGCCATAATGTATACATATATCAAAAATCTCATGTTGTACACCATAAACATATACAATTTGTACTTGTCAAATAAATAAATAAGAACCTCCACACACATACAAAAAGAAGAATACTGTTGAGGGGATTAGGTAGGTATATAGCATCCCGATTTTACAAATGAGGAAGATGAAGCTCAATGATTAGCCTCTAGATTGCCTGGTCGGTGAGCAGTACACCTTGGATTACAACTACAGAGGTTTGTAAATTTCAGTGAGGATAAGAATCACCAGAATAGTGACTAAAATCCGGATTGCTGGGCTCCATCCCCAAAGTTTCTGGTTCAGTAGGTCCAGAAGGGGGCCCAAGAATGTGAATTTCTTACCATAGCTCAAGTGATGTGGATGCTGCTGATCTTGCCACACTTTGCAAGCCACTGAGCTGTACTAGAGCAATGATTCTTAAATATGCCTGCTCATTAGAATCTGCTGGAAGCTTAAAGGACTAAATAAACCCATAACTGCCTCACTTCCATACATGTTCTGTTATCACAAATGCAATCCAGCCTTATCACTCGTGTACAAATACTTGATTATTGCAAATAAAGAAGGATAAGTCTGTAACAACTTTGGAAATTCTGCAAAGCCTGGAAAGTTGTGTTTTTCTTCTCTCAGGAATATAGTATATTCCTTGGCTTGGTGCAGTGGCTCATGCCTGTAATCCCAGCACTTTGGGAGGCCAAGGCCGGCGGATCACTTCAGGTCAGGAGTTCGAGACCAGCCTGGCCAAAATGGTGAAACCCCATCTCTACTAAAAACACAAAAATTAGCCGGGAGTGGTGGCACATGTCTGTAATCCCTGCTATTCGGGAGGCTGAGCCAGGACAATCGCTGGAATGTGGGAGGCAGATGTTGCAGTGAGCCAAGATCGCGCCATTGCATTCCAGCCTGGGTAACAGAGCAAGACTCCGTCTCAAAAGAAAAAAACAAAAAGAATATAGTATTACTCTATTTCTGATCCCAAATTTTCCATTTTATAACCTAAGATTTTCTATTATTGCCTATCAAATACTGAATCAGGGCTAGCAAATAGAGATTACTTACCATACCTAAAGCAATAAAGTCTTCCAAATATTATAACAAATATTAATACTTTGACTTTCATTTCTGAAATACTGTATGGTTGGTTATTTTAGCCTTGACAAAATAGAAATTAAAAACTGATTTTAAAAATATCCTGCATTTATCTATTGAACTAATCAAATATTTTATGACTTTTTGTTATTTAAGAAGTAAAAGTTATTTTTATAGATACATTTATTCTGAACTCTGTATATTGACATTTTATAGATTATTTTTAAGTATGCTGCCTAAATGATTATGAAGAAAAATGTAGTTCTTTAAAAACTATGTACCAGAGTACTTTTGTTGATACCACTAATTAGAAATTAAAAATTTTCTTTTATAAGACCTAAATTCACAGAAAGGTAAGAATTATTGAATAACATGTTATTTTCGCTCATTTATTGTCAGTGTCTAGTCAAAATAATATTTTATGTTCACATACTAAATGATAAATAATGCACTATCTATTGCAAAAACCTAGGTAATACGGGTTGTGTTAATCGTATTTGGAGTTTATATAGCATCTCTAAGAAATCCCAAATGCTTTAAAAATATTGTTTCACTTACTTTTACAACACTAGTTTTGAAAAGATGTAGAAGTCTCAGTTGAAGGATTCAAGGAGGGAACACATTCAAAGGTTAATTCAGCACAGGGCTTAGAGCATAGTGAGTACTCTTTAAATTAGCTGCTATTCTTGATATCACTATTACTATTGACTTTTTGAAAGACCACAGGCATTAAAGTTTCATCATGATGTGTATTTTTCTGCATCTGATATATGGACAGATCTGATTATTGATTGTCCAGGTTATTTTATCATAAGCCATTAGGGTGATTTTCATCACAGTGTTGTGACAACATCATCTTGACATACCAAGTCAGGAAGATGGAATACCAGGTTGTAATAATAATATAGAAAAACGTTCCAGAAAGGCACCCAGTCAGTGTTAGATGATGATTTTATAAAAGACTGAGTTCTAGATCTTTGATTCTGTAGCAACTTGGAAATTTTATATCAGAATGTTTCAAATTTAGGGAGGTCTCTGCATTCTAGGGTAGGTGTTATCTAATCACAATGAGATGGAAGTTTCAGGAGACCAAGAGCTAGAGAACAACCAGTGGTGTTTTCTTGTTTAACGGTCACTTTATTTATTCGTGACCACATACAATGCTAAGTGGTACTCAGATACTGTTACAAGCTAGGTCCTAGTCTGTTTTGCCCTGAACAGTAAATCAATTACTGTGACATGGGTTTTGCAAAAGAAAAAAAAGATTTATTCACAAGGGCATGGAGTGAGGAGGTGGGAGAATAGCTCTGAAATACACCTCCTGGAAGATAAGGCTTAGGGATATTTATGGGTTAGGGAAAAGGGGTGGTCTGAGGTATGGGGAAATGTAATTGGCACTGGGAAAAAATGAAGTAACAGGCTCATTCTGCACAAATGTAGCCAGAGTTCATGGCATTATATAGGACGTATGTACAGAAAAATGGCAGTGTTAGCATGATCTTAGGGTGGAGTTTTTGACCCTCTGACATCAAAAGGCCACCTCTCGGGCACTTGAAGAGTCAGTGGTCTCAACCAGTTTGAACTGGACAGAAGCTGGCCTAAGTTTCTAGAAAAAAAAAAAAATGGAAGCAACAGTTACCATGGTGACCTATGAACGTTATCTATAAAGTAGCCAGTGAAGGTTAAGTTTCAGTGTTCAGGGGCCCGGTGTTCAGCTACTGCAGCCTTCAACTTCATGGGAAAAGGAAACACCACCAAGAGGCAAATGACCAAAAGCAAGCAGGGGAGGCAGACCTAATGAAATTACCTCTCAGCTTCTATAGACTCATGCTGCTTCCAGCTCTCTGCAGAAGGTAGATTCTCTGGTGAGTTGTCCAGAGCACCAAACCAGCACTATTTTCTGTTATGTGGGGAGGACTAGGGAGTTTGCTCACAACTAAGCTCTGTGGGGAGGGCAGAGATACTACTTCAGATAGAGGAGAGATGTTTGGGTTCCTTTTACAAAGCAAAAATTGTGGGCCAGGGTTGACATCCAATCACAGCTCTCTCACATCATTTAATGAGGTTCAATAATGGCTTTGTAGGGGAGTAAAACTTCATCTCCATCCTTTTGGGTCCTGGCTGGGTCTGAGGATTAAACTGACATATAATAGATTAACAAGAGAAAAGCATATAGATTTGTCTAATCGAAGTTTTATGTGGCATGGGTGCCTTTTTAAGGAAATGAAGACCCCAGGATGAAGTTTGAGTTGGACATTTATACAGTGAATTGCACAGAGTAGTAAAACTGAAAATACGATAAGGCAAAGGGGCAAGGGCTAGTGTAGTTAATTGGGTGGAGAAGTGACTAAGAAGATAAGGGTTAGTTTAACAAGGTTCGTTTGTACAGATTTCCCTCAGCTTCAATTTCCTGTCTTTGATAAGAATGTGGCTTTCCTTCTTGTGTAGGGAGGACAGCTTTCACAGGGGAATTTTATCTCCTGCTTTTAAGAAACAACCTTAAGTTCAGAGTGATCTTCTCCTACCTGCTTTTTTTTTTTTAAGTGCTTTAAACTAAAAATAGTGAATATGCCAGAGCAGCATATTTTAGTGTGGCATTATTAACTCCTTTGGCTTCTAATCACAAATTTCTTACCTTGTTCAAGGTACTGGGGACCAAGTTTTTACTCTCTCATAGAAACATTTAAAAAGCAATCAAGCATAGATTTCTAGACAGACTTCTTAAAGGAAGTTGCAAACATTATGTCTTCTTTTTCTCTGTTGCAATATGTATACTGTTGCATCTGGAAGGGACACTCATTCTTGCAGTGCCAGGATGAAACCCAGTGCTCACATCCCGTGAACCCTATCAATAATAATTATTAGAAAGTATTACTGCAGTGTGATGTTTAAATCCTCTGGTTCCTTAGAGATTTTCCCAAAGCCTGACCAAAACAAAACAAAACACACCACTATATAATTAATTACTAAATACCATCAAATGTGTACAGGCTTTGCTAAGCACAGGAAGAAAATTTCCGGGTTGTCATCTGAAGACTTAGGGCTGGTTATGGCAAATTTCTAAACAGGTTCAACAGCTTACAGGTTTCCTGATACAGAAGTAGCTAGTCTAGGCTGCTTCAAGTGCTTTGCAAAATCTGACCTGCTTCAAATTTGTGCTCCCTTTTCCAAAATTGATTTGATTTAACCTACAACGAAAAGAAGTGCAAACAAGATCGGCAGTTCATGAGGAAGCAATTATCTAAAAAAAAAAAAAAAGAGGAAGATTGAATTAATTTTCACTCTAAGCTTCCTGGCAGCCAAAGGGAAAAAATACAGAAAAATGGAAAGAATGTTGGATCTGGAGGCATAAGGAATGGTTTTCAGTTTGGCAGTCTGCTGCTGTCACTTAGTGGCAGGGTGGCAGGGATCTCTTAATGTATTTTCTTAGATTCTGTTTCCTTATTTTAAAAATGTGGACAATAAGAATCTGGAAGGATATTGAGAGGATTCAAGGAGATACTGCATGTGAAGGAAAACTCTAAAGCATAACAAAAATGAAGTGGCCATAATGAATAATTAACATTATCCAATAAAAACAAAACATTTTAAGTCAGACAATGTTGTATTGATTTACTACCACCAGGAAGTAAGAACACTGAGGGCTGGAACATGAAAGCACATAACACATGTTGTTTGCTGAACTAACCAAAGGAAGGAAGGAAACTTTTCCATGTTTTCTCTTCAAGCCTGAGTAAATGTTTGGCAAATTTCATTCACTCGTTCAATAAAGAAACGATGAACGTCAGATCCTAAGCAGCTGAGAGGGGCTGCAGAAGGTCCTATGAGTACAGGATGCTCTACTGTAAACCTATGACCACGGTTCTAAGTAGGTATGCAACACTGTCCAGCAAAACTGCTGTGATTTCAGGACAACTTCATTTACCATTCTCCCCACTCTCTACTTCCAGTCTCCCACAGTTTCCACAAACTTAATTTCTCACTCTTCATATCTGAGCTCTAAGAAGTATTCCCTGACCTCTACCAGATTGTCTCCCTATTTCACACCACCATAATACCACTTGCCTTTTTTCTCATGGCATCATCGCTCCAAATTTACATTTATTTGCATCATCATTACATTTGTCATTGATAGTCGTATCAAATTAATATTAATTATCAATCTAATTTATAAAATTTACATCATTGTTATTACGCTTATTTGCATCATTATTGTATTTATTTAGAATAATGCAATTAGGTTGGTAACTGGCTCTCAGGCTGTAAACTCCAACAGAGCAGGGGGTTTTTGTTCACCCTTGTGTTCCTAGGACTAACCCAGTGCCTGATGCTTAGTAGATGCTGGGGTCAATTCTGCTAAATTAGTCAGCATTCCTGACCTCTACAAACTCTCTGTCTGGTGGGTGTGGAGGCCTACTGTGTAATGGCCCTCTAAAATTTCAGGCGGGTTTGCAGCTGTCCACCTGGGCCTTGGTAAAGAAACCTGGGTTGCCTGTTTTGCAAAGTGAACCCTGTAGCAAAGGTTTTGGGAGACAGAATCCTCCCAAAGAGAACCCTGCCCCTTTACAACAACAAAACAAAACAAGCCCCAAAGCCGCCCTACAATATTTTCTTGGATCAGAGACAGGGGTTGCAGCAGAAGCTCGCGCCCCAGGGCATGACCTGGAATAAACGCTGCCAAGTATCCAGCGTGCGTGCCAGCTGGAGGCTGCGCCGGGACAGCCCCCTCATTTCTCCCGCGCGAAACCCCGCCGGACGGCTCCACTCCCTCCCTCCGCTGCAGGGGGGAGCCCGGCGCCCTAACACTGGTAATTGCTCTTGCCTCGCCCAACTGCAGCCCCCTCTCGCGCCGCCTGCGAAGACAAGGTCAGTGGCCGCGAAGTTGGAACGTGATCGGAGCCACGAGGCCCAGTGAGGCGGCACCGAGCGGTCAGCGCAACGCGCTCCCCCTGTCCCGGGCGCCGAGTGCGCCCCTCCCGGGGCCCGCCTGTGCTCCGGGCGGAGCGCGCTAGCTGCTCGGGCGTGGGGCGTTCTTGGTGCGCCGGGCCGTGGTGAGTCCGGGCTCCCGTGGCCGCGTGTTGGGAGGAGACTAGAGCCGGGTTAGGAAGAATGGAGTTGGCGACTCGCTACCAGGTGAGGGTCCGGCCGCCCGCCGCCGTCCGGACGCACCCACAGTTTGACTTTCCTTTGCCACCCCGGTCCTGCTGGCCTTGGGCTGGAAACGTGGCCCTTGGCTGCGGCACTGGGGATCTGGCGCGCCCAGCCGGGTGAGTGCCGGAGTGGGCGCGCCCTGCAGGTGTGCGCAGTGGGTCACGTTTGTGCCACGCGGACTACAGAGGCCGGTCGCCCCAGCACACAACCGCGCTCAGCCTGGCGCTCTGCTCAGTCTCGTGTGGCCGCCGGGGATGCAGGCGGGGAGCTAGCGGGGCGCAGCGCCTGCGTTTGCAGCCCTGGTGAGACGGGGGAGGGGCTTTTTTTGTGCACTCCCCACACTTTCTCCGGGAATTGGCACAGAGATCAGGAAGCTTAAGAAAGTTGTAATTTTTTTTTTAACAGTCGATCGCCAGACCAGTCCAACTTGGATAATGGAGTTTAAAAAGAATAACTTTAGTGTTTATTCTAGAACTTTTGTAAACGTTTTCAAGGAATTAGTAACCCTTTGGGGGAAATGGTAACGTCATTGGGCCGAGTTAAACAAGCTGCAAGATCCCAAATCATATGCACAGCACGACCCCAATTACGCGTTAAGGGCCTAACTAGTCTTTAAAACTCTTTAGCAAACACTTAAGTTCCCCCAAACGTTTCAGTGAGTAGTGGGAATGTGAACGTGATTTCAGTTTTCTCTTTTTACTTCTTAAAAGAGCTTTTCTCTACGTTATCGTAATGGAGATACATGTTTACTTAGAAGTAAGCAATAAAAACATTTTTCAAAAGAACTAAAAATACAACCTTTAAAAAGGGAAACAAGCAGCCACGCCTCTGCTTGTGGGAGCACAGAGATGCTTTGTGCGAGGATTGTTTTTTTTTTTCCACTTGTTTTTGTGAGAGTCGCGAGACTCACTGCTTCCACCTTGCCTCCGACTGGTGTTTACTTTCCTCCACCTGCGTGCCTGGCCCGGGAGAAGGGGAGGCGGGGCCGCCAGCGTTGGAAGGCGCAGAGTGCCAGGCGCCCGAGCCCAAACTGTTGTCACCTGCCCGAGTCTGGCGGCAAAGACTGAGCCACTAACGGTAGCTTTGGCCTTTTAGTAATTTCTGAAGCCTTCCTGAAAATGGTCGTTTGAGAAAAATCTGTTGTTGATATTTCTGAGAATATTTTAAAAATGCCTCCTGTGAGATAAACTATTAAAAGCAAGGGAAACAGTAAAGCCTACGGAATGAGACAGGGTTCGAGTTTTTATTTTTTGCCACTGGCTTTTACCGTGTATTAGCATCCTTTTTTTTTTTTTTTTTTTTTTTTTTTGAGACGGAGTTTCGCTCTTGTTGTCCGGGGTGGAGTGTAATGGCGCGATCTGGGCTCACTGCAACCTCCGCCTCCCGGGTTCAAGCAATTTTCCTGCCTCAGCCTCCCGAGTAGCTGGGATTACAGGCGCCCGCCACCACGCCTGTCTAATTTTTTGTATTTTTTTTTTTTTTTTTTTTTTTTAGTAGAGACAGGGTTTCACAATGTTGTCCAATCTGGTCTTGAACTGCTGACCTCAGGTGATCCACCCGCCTCGGCCTCCCAAAGTGCTGGGATTACAGGCGTGAGCCACCACTCCCGGCTGGCGTCCTAACCTTCTAGGAGTTTCTGCTGCTACAGGACTAAAAACAAAAAACAAACCCTCTGGATGGAGATTTGAGCTCCTTGTGAGTTTAATCAGAAAATGTATCTGGAATTTATCACTCCGGAGCTCCTTGTGAATGTAATCAGAAAATGTTTCTGGAATGTATCACTCCTGTTGTTAAGCTGGAGAGTTCTTTGCACTTCCACTACTGATATTCATAATTCATGCTTAGGAAACTCAGAAGTCCCAGAATGTGTAGTTGGAAGTGAGCGTTTACTGCCACACAATGAGGCTAATTTTTGGTAGTTCTAAAATGTTAAATAAACGATTTATCATGTGGGGGTTACCCACAAGTTATATCCGATCCATTATGCACCAATTAAGGGAAATTACCATATGTAAGATGATCAGGGTTTTTTTTTTTTTTTTCCTTTTCCGAAGACCTAATTGGCAGTGCAAATCAAGATGTGTGATGATTTTTCCAGTGGAAATGTTCCTGTTCATCGTAATTTAAATGTGTACAGATTATAGTCTCTAAATTAGTGGAGAGTGGTTCTGTGGGGTGGGCAGGTGACTGCAGATAAGAGCACTTAATGAACATTTCAGGCACAGCAAGATGTTAAATTCGTGTGGTTCCACCCTGTCCCCCAGCCTTATGAATAAAGTAATGTGATGAACCACCTGAAGTGGCATTTCTGCACGTGGAATGTCGTTCAGCTTAGTGTGCAGTGGGTTTTAATCTCACACATTGGAGTAAGTATAATTTCTATCGCTTGGAAAGCGCAGAGCTAAGTGTTTCAGCAAAGCAGCTTAGGCCTAATGTTACCAGTAGGAAGCAAACAAGGAGACTCATTTACTCTGGACTACTTTCGAGTCTGCTTTCCTGCCATCCCACCAGTGTGTTGGATTTGATGTCCTCTGACAGTGATTACGCTTCCCACAGGCTGTAGTCTTGTCGTGCTGACCACTGTGTCTTTGTGCTTTTATATAAAATGACAGAAATACCTCGTAAAGGCAAGGGTGTGATCCCTTACTAAGAGCTGTCAACAGTGCAAGCTCACTGGAGCTCCAGCTTGCTGCAGCTCCCTAGGAGAGAAACTGGTAGGCACTGAATGTCAGTGTTCTCATACTCTCTTCTAGCTCCAGAGTACAGGATGGCCCATTTGAGAAGGAAATGATGCTAAATGTTCTTGTAAATAGGCAGGAGCACGCTGTTGAAGGGGTAAAGGGGTATTTTTCTGGTATTGGTCTCTTAGCTGCAAAGTGCTCCCATCTGATCCTGTTGTTTAACATGTAATTCCAGAGCCCCAGAAGCTGGTCACAGAAAGGACAATGATTTGCCACTTTAATAGTCTTGTATTTAAAACGCTCCTTGGTTTTTCAGTGTTCTGCTGGCTACCCCATCCGTAGCAGAGCAGGATTCTCAAAAATCAGGCGAAAACCTCAGAGATCATAATGATTCTGATCAGGTACACAGGCCAGGAAACAATGAGATAATTGTGGCCTAAAACAATTATAAACATTAGAGTAAATTAATGAAAAAGATTAGAAGATCATTGGAATAGAATAAGCCAGGCATATTACATTTAAACTGCTCTTGAGAGTTTTCCTTTACTCAAAGTTATGTTTTAGAATATTTAGCTCCAGTATACAGTTTTGTTTTAGAAAAGACTCGGCTTTATTCACCAAAGTAGAATAGATACAGGCTACTTGAAGGAGGTAGGGATAGAGATAAGAAAATACTACTGGGGCCATTTTGTTCTTTTTGTTTATGAAAAGCAGTGCTTTCTGTAGTTTTTTTGAAATAGGACCATTCAGAGGCATATTTGGTAAATATCACTGAAGTTAACACTCAGAAAAAGGTATCTTCCATAGTAGTAAATGCTAGCACCCTGTATGCAGCACAGAAATAAACTGTGGAGTCTCACAGTACAAGGAGCCTGAGCTTTAGTTCAAATAAATAGTTGATGTTTCCTGCCTGTTTTCCTTCATGATCATCAGCTGAGGATAGACAGCTTGCTGACTGGGTTAGTACACTGATCAGATATTCAATTGAGCACCTGTTATGTGCTAGGCATTGGTAGGGTGGAAGAACAGAGACACAGAAAACACTCCTCTTTCCCCACACTCTCTACCAGAAGGCCATGCTTGAACTCCCTTCCTCTTCTGCTTTTGCCAAAGCTCAGCTGGCTCCTGCTCTGTGCTATGGCGACCTGGGGGACCTTGGGTTTGGAGAGTAGAGGGAGACCTTAAGAGCCATCCTTTTTTGCCCCCAAGGAATGAAAACTATCACTTCCTTTTAAAAGTCATGCTGTGCTGGGTACTTACAAGTTATCAGATTTAATCCCCACTGTAGTTCTGTGAAGTAGGTTGTGTTATCTGCATTTTAAAGATAAGGCTAAATTGACTAATTTGCTCAGGGCAATTTGTAAGGAAGGTTACTCAGCCACGAATCTGTCCCCAGAGCCTCTGCCTGGCCCTTGCTGCTGGAATCATGGGGCCTTGGCCAGTCAGGAAACTTGCCCTGTTCCCTCCTCCCTTTAACTAGAAGGGCTGGAGTGTTAATAGCAGCTAGTCTGGTTCTTGTTTAGGAACTCACCAGGTTATGCTTTATACTGCCTGTAAAAGTCAGTTTGGGAATGTGAATAAGATCCACCAAACTTTTACATAGGAATGACTTTCATGTGAAATTTGCATTGTACAAACAATAACATATTACTGTAAGCTGCACTGAACCACTTCTCTGCTTCCCCTACTCTCCGTGCCCCGTTTTCTGCAGTTTCCATGTAGTGTTTGCCTGTAGCACAGTCGTCATCTTTGTCTAACCTTTACAATATGATTGCTTTTGGAATCTGCTTTCCTTAGCACTGTCAGCATTACTTTTCCTAGTAGCTTAGAGGTCTTTACAGTTTTCATTTTTAGTGACTGTCTAGTGTTTCTAGATGTGTATTTTATGTATTTTCTGTTGAAAAAATATTTTTTTCTTTATTAGAGGAACTTTGTGGTAAATATCTCAGGGTGGTATACTGTATATCTTACGGCTTGTGTTGGAGTCTGCACTATTTTTAATAACTCTTTATAATGTTTTTAATATCTCATAAAGGGAATGTGCCTGATTTTCAGTGGTTAGGAGCCTCTGACACATTGTTTTCCTAGGGCATTTCCCCTTTTGTTGCGCTATATTAGCTGAGAGAAAGCAGTTTTTGCTGAGGTTAGAACCAAGCTTATGATGACTGAAAGAATGTTGTCTCCTTGAACTTAGAGCATCTCATAGAATGTTCTAATTGGGGGGAAAGTGGAGAGTAGTCCCAGAGATCTGTTCTTTACATCCGGCCTGCCTAGAAAACCAAGAAAACCTATAAATGTGTCAGTGGACATTTAGTGGAAGTGACTGCAGATTAGGGCTATGGGGAATTTGTGGCAAGTTGGTCTCATTGACTTGGCGGAAGGCAGGGACACCCCATCCACAGTGTCCACATTCATGCTTCCACCTATGCATCTACAGCAGGTTCTCCAGGGTGACTGCATCCTGCAGCTATGTAGGTTACTGCTCCTGGAAGTCTTTCCAACCATTGCCCCCACCCCTGGCTCAGGTGCTCACCCTGGGAACTTCTGGAGTACCTGGGTTGACTTCCCTGATCACATTTATCATACCACACTGGAATTGTTTAAAGATTGTTTCTCTTACCCTACCACTTACGACTCAGTTTTCATCAGCTCTCTTAGCATGGTGTCTGGCATATTATTTGATGCTTAGGAGATGATGTCCAGCATGTATTAGATGCTTAATAAATATCCATTGAATGGATGGAAGGGCAAAGTAGTACTGTTACTAATATACTCTTTTAATTAACATTTATATAGCGTCTTCTACTTTTCAGAGCACTTTGCAGGCATAGTTTGGAAGTCATCAGGGCTGGTTCTTTTCCTTCCAGGTAAGTGGTGTAGGATTGCACTTTCCTGGCCCTGAAGCAGTCAAGGCTATTTGACTTGCTTTGGCCAGTGGAATATGAGAAGTACTATATGTCACTTCTAAGTGAATTATTTAAATGCCAGCATACCACTTACTGTATCTCATTCCCTCTGCCACTGCATCTGTCAGCATTCTGCAGAGTGGTAGCTCTATCAGCCCAGGTTCTGGTGTGAGGACAGTGTGGAATAGAGCCTTGGGCTGGCCTGTGATGGACATGTAATGTGAACAAGACGGAAGCCTTTTTTTTTTTTTGGTTTTAAGCTCTTGATTGAGATTTAGGGTTGTTTGCTACTGCTTTATAGCTTGTCATATCCTAACAGACCAGGGTGCTCATATTTCAGTTTTGGATTCATTCACTCTGGGGTTGTCATCTGAGTGACTGGGGTCATGGTAGTCGTGGTGACAGACGTGGGTGGGTTTCTTGTTGATTGTTAGAGGGATGAGGGTGAGGGGAATGCCCCTGGTAAGTGGTTTGGAGTTCAGGGATGTTCAGGGATGTTAAGTACCATATGGCAGGCAGGAGAGTCCTACAGGATGAAGCAGTTGTTCTGTCCAAAACGTCAGTTGCACCTTGTTGGAAAACACTGAGAACAGACTTGTCCAATTTGATAATCTTTTACTTAGACTCCAGAGAAATCTTAACATTGGCTTGACATGTTCTATCTGCTGACCTCCCTGGAGGAGGAAATTACTTCACACTTCCCAAGTGATTTGGTTCACTTCACTCCCAGGATCTCTGCCAAAATTCCAGTTCATTAGGTACTCATCTGCTGAATAGCTCTTCTCAGACCTGTGTAAATACATATCTAAAATGACTTCCCATTTATTTCTTCTCTTTTAAACATAACATTGACTACCTTGTGGGGCTTTTTATTGTGGTAAGATATACATAATAAAAGGTACTATTTTTAACCTTTCAGTGTTACTAGGTATAGTCACAATGTTGTGCCGCGGTCACTGATCTCTCATGAGCTTTTTCATCATTTTAAACTGAAACTCTCTACCTACTAAACAATGACCCCATGACCTCTTCCTCCAGCCCCTGGTTACTTCTATTTTAGTTTCTGTCTCTGAGGATATGACTATCCTAGGTGTCTCATATAAGTGGAATCATATGGTATTTGTCCTTTTGTCACTGGCTCATTTCACTTAACATTGTTATTAAAGTTTATCCATGTTATAGTATCCATGTTATAGTATGTATCAGAATTTTTTTTCAATTATTTATCTTTTGAGACAGGGTCTCACTCTGTTGCCCAGGCTGGAGTGCAGTGGTGCTGTCGTGGCTCACTGCAGCATTGACCTCCTGGGCTCAAGTGATCCTCCCACTGCAACCTCTTGAGTAGCTGGGACTACAGGTATGTACTACCCTGCTTGGCTAATTTTTCTTTTTAAAATTTCTTGTAGAGATGGAGTCTCTCTGTGTTGCCCAGGTTGGTCTTGAACTCCTGGGCTCAAGCAATCCTCCTGTCTTGGCCTCCCAAAGTGCTGGGATTGGAAGCATAAGACAGTGTGCCTGACGTCATTTCTTTTAAAGTCTGAATAATACTCTATTATATGTACATGCCATCTTTATTTACTCATCTATTTATGTTGTCGGTTGTTTCCACCTTTTGGCTATTGTAAATACCAATGAATAAACATTGGTATTCAAATATCTGCTTGAGTCCCTGCTTTCAGTTGTTCTGGGTGTGTGTTCCTAAAAGTAGAATTGCTGGGTTATATGATAATACTAAATTCAGTTTTTTCAGAAACCACTACACTGTTTGGCACAGTGGCTGTGTCATTTTATATCATCATAAGCAGTGCACGAGGGTTCCAATTTCTTCACATCTTTGCCAGCCCTAGTTCTTTCCTGTTTTTTTTTTTAAATAGCCATTCTAATGTGCATAAAGTCGTATCTCATCGTGGTTTTGTTTTGCATTTCCCCAATCATTAGTGATGTTAAGAATTTTTTTCTTGTGCCCATTAGTCACCTGTACATCTTCTTTGAAGAAATGTTAATTCAAGTCCTTTGCCCATTTCTTAACTGGGTTTTTATAGTTGTTCAGTGAGTTATTTATAGATCTTGGCTATTAATCCCTTATTAGATATTATTTGCAAATATTTTCTCCCATTCTATAGGTTGCCTTTTCACTGTCTTGATAGTGCCCTTTGCACAAAAGTTTTTAATTTTGAGGTCTAGTTTATTTATTTTTCTTTCGTTGCCATATCCAAGAAATTGTTGCCAAATTCAGTGTCATGAAACTTTTCCCCTGTATTTTCTTCCATGAGTTTTATAGTTTTACCTCTTATATTTAGATCTTTGATCCATCTTGAGTTAGTTTTTATAGATGGCTTAAGGTAAGGGTCCAACCTAATTGTTTTGCATGTGGATATATCCAGTTTTCCCAGCACTGTTTGTTGAAAGTACTGTGCTTTGCCATTATTCTTGGCATCCTTGTTGAAAATTAGTTAACTGTATATGCAAGGGTTTGTATCTGGGCTCTTTATTCACTTCCATTGATATATATGTCTGCCTTTATGCCAAGACCACACTGTTTTGATTACTATAGCTTTGCAGTAAGTATTGAAGTCAGGAAATGTGAGTCCTCTAACACTTGTTTTTTTTTTCTTTTTTAAGGGATGGAGTTTTGTTCTGTCGCCTAGGCTAGGGTGCAGCGGTGCGATCTCGGCTCACTGCAACCTCTGCCTCCTGGGTTCAAGCAGTTCTTCTGCTTCAGCCTCCCGAGTAGCTGGGACTACAGGCACATGCTGCCATGCCTGGCTAATTTTTTTTTGTATTTTAGTAGAGACGGGGTTTCACCATGTTGCCCAGGGTGGTCTCAAACTCCTGAGTTCAGGCAGTCTGCCCACCTCAGCCTCCCAAAGTGCTAGGATTACAGGTGTGAGCCACTGCACCTGGCCTGTTCTTCTTTTTTAAGATTGTTTTGGCTATTTAGGGTCCTTTGAGATTCCACATTAATTTTAGGATGGACTTTTGTTTTTACAAAAGAAGTCACTGAGAGTTTGAGAAGGAATGTGTTGAGTCTGTACATGGCTTCAGTTAGTATAGTCACCTTATATTAAGCCTTCCAATCCATGAACATGGGATGGTTCTCCATTTGCTTATCTTCCTTGATTTTTTCGGGGATGTAGTTTTCAGTGTACAAGGCTTTTTTTGCCTTTTTGGTTAAACTTATTTCTAAGTACTTTATTATTTTGATGCCATTGTAAATGGAATCGTTTTCTTAATTTTCTTTTCATAATTGTTCATTGTTAGTGTGTAGAAGCATAGTTGATTTTTGTGTTGATTTTGTGTCCTGCAATGTCTAATTGTTGGCTCTAACTACTTTTTATGTAATCTGTAGTGTTCTCTACATATATAATCACGTCTCTTATAGCAGAGATAAATTTTGCTTCTTCCTTTCCAATTTGGATGCGTTATTTATTTTTCTTGCCTGATTGGTCTGGCTAGAGCTCCCAATGCTGTGTTGAACAGAAGTGGTAAAAACAGGCATATTTGTCTAGCTCCTGATCTTAGGGGAAAAGCTTTCAATCTTCCATTCATCATTGAGTATCATGTTAGTTGCGGGTTTTTCATATATAGCCTTATGTTGGTGAGTTTAAGTTTCCTTCTATTTTTTTTTTTTCTGATGAGGGAAGGGTGTTGAATTTTGTCAGATGTTTTTCTGCATCAATTGAGATGATCTTTGTTTTTCCCCTTTATTCTGTTCATATGGTATATTACATTAATTGATTTTTATATGTTTGAACCATTTTGCATTCCTGGAATAAATGCCACTTGGTGATCTTGTATAATCCTTTTGCTACACTGCCGAATTTGTTTTACCTGCATTTTGTGGAGGATTCTTCTATCAGTATTCGTAAGAGATATTGCTGTATAGTTTTCTAGTATCTTCCTCTGGCTTTGGTATCAGGATAATGCTGGTCACATAGAATGAGTTTCAAGTGTTCCTCCTTCTTCAAGTTTTTGGAAGACTTTGAGAAAGACTGGTGTTCGTTCTTCTTTAAATGTTTGGTAGAATTTACCCATGAAGCCATCTCGTCCTGGGGTTTACTTGGTTGGAAGGGTTTTGATTACTACTTAAAGTCCTTATTTCAAATATATTCAGATCTTCTATTTCTTCATAATTTAATCTAGCTAGGTTGTTTGTTTCTAGAGATTTATCCAGTATATCTGGATAATCCAATTTGTTGGCATATGGTTGTTTATAGTACTCTTAAAATCCTATTTATTTGTTTATTCATTTTGAGACGGAGTCTTGCTCTGTCACCCAGGCTGGAGTGCAGTGGCACAGTCTCAGCTCACTGCAACCTCCGCCTCCTGGGTTCAAGCAGTTCTCTGTTTCAGCTTCCCAAGTAGCTGGGATTACAGGCGCCCGCCACCAAGCCTGGCTAATTTTTTTGTATTTTTAGTAGAGATGAGGTTTCACCATCTTGGCCAGGCTGGTCTTGAACTCCTGCCCTTGTGATCCACCCACCTCTGCCTCTCAAAGTGTTGGGATTACAGGCGTGAGCCACTGCGCCTGGCCAATCCTTTTTATTTATGTAAAATTGGTAGTAATGTCCAATTTCATTACTAATATTAGTAATTTGAGTTTTCTCTGTATATTTTCTAGTCACATAGCTTAAGATTTGCCAATTTGTTGATTTTTTTTTCAAAGAATAAACTTTTGGCTTCATTGATTTTTCTCTATTATTCTATTATCTATTCTATTCATATCTGTTTTAATCTTTGTTTCCTTCCTCTTGCTAACTTTGGGTTTGGTGTGCTATACATTTCCTATTCCCCTAATGTGTATGGTTTGTTTTTTGGTTGGAGATCTTCATTTTTATTGTGTTTACAGCTATAAATTTACCTCTTAGCAGTGCCTTTTGCTGCATCTCATATATTTTGGTAAATTTTGTTTTCGTTTGCATTTGTTTCAAAGTATTTTCTAATTTCCCTTGTGATGTCTTCTTTGACCCATGGTTGTTCAGGAATATGTTATTTAATTTCCACATATTTGTGAATTTTTCATTTTTCCTTCTGTTACTGATTTCTAGTTTCACTCTATTGTAACAAAGGATAGTATTATTTCAGTCATTTAAAAATGTATTCACACTTGTTTTGTGGTCTAACATATAGTGTGTCCTGGAAAATTTTCTATATGTACTTGAGAAAAGTGTTTTTTCTGTTGTTGGGTCGAGTGCTATTAGTTTTAGTTTATAATGTTGCTCAAGTCTTCTGTTTCCTTATTGCTCTGTCTTGTTCTGTTCACTGTTGAAAGTGGGGTGTTGAAGTTTCCATCTGTTGTTGCAGAACAGTCTATTTCTTCATTCAGTTCTGTCAGTGTTTGCTTCATATATTTGGGATCTTTGATGTTTGGTGTGTGTATATATTTATAATTGTTCTATCTTCTAGTGAATTGGCTCTTTTATCAGTCTATAATGTCTTTGTCTTTCAAAACAGTTTTTGACTATTTTGTCTCGTTAGTATACCCACTCCATCTCTCTTTTGGTTATTATTTGCATTGAGTATCTTTTTCTGTCCTTTACTTTTAACCTATTGTGTCTTTAGATCTAAAGTGAGTCTGTTGTAGATAGTGTAGAGTTGTATCCTAGTTTTAAAAAATCCTTCCTGCCAGTCAATTTCTTTCGATTTGGAGTTTAACACATTTAAATTTAAAGTAATTACTGGTGGGGAATTACTTAATCTTGTGATTTAAAAAATAGGTTTTCTGTATATCCTATGGCTTTTTTGTCCCTCATTTCCTGTTATTGCCTTCCTTTGAGTTTAGTTGATTGCTTGGTAGTGGCATATTTTGACTCTCTTCTCATTTCCTTTTCTTCTTAGATACTTTCTGTGTTACCATGGAGATTACATATAACATTCTAAAGTTATAGCAATCTGGTTTGAATGATACCAATTTCACTTCAGCGACATACAAAAATTCTACTCCTATATAGCTCTGTCTTTTTCCATCATTTTATGTAATTGAGACCAGGAATTACATCTTTATGTGTTGTGTATCCACGAACAGATTCGTAAGTATTTTTAATCCTTCAGAAAATAACAAGTAGAGTTATAAGCCAAATTTACAATAATACTCTAGTTTTTATATTTGTCCATGTATTTACCTTTACCTGAGAACTTTATATTTTTGTATGGCTTTGACAAAGTTACAGTGTAGTGACTTTCATGTAAATGTGAAGTACTCCTTTCAGCATTTTCTGTTGCAAATACCAGTAGTAATGAATTCCCCTGGCTTTTGTTTATTTGGGAATGTCTTAATTTTTGTCTCATTTTTGAAGGGCAGTTGTTTTTTTTTTAACCAGATAGAGAATTCTTGTTTGATAGTTTTTTTCCCTTCTGCATTTTAAATATATTATAAATGTATCATCCTACTGCTTTCTGGCCTTTAAGGTTTCTGTGATAAAACGGCTGATAATCTTTTTTTTCTTCTTTTTTTTAATACTTTAAGTTCTGGGATGCATGTCCAGAACGTGCAGGTTTGTTACATAGGTATACATGTGCCATGGTGGTTTGCTGCACCCATCAACCCATCGTCTACATTAGGTATTTCTCCTAATGATATCCCTCCTCTAGTCCCCCAACCCCGACAGGCTCCGGTGTGTGATGTTCCTCTTCCCATGTCCATGTGTTCTCGTTGTTCACCTGCCACCTATGAATAAGAATATGTGGTGTTTGGTTTTCTGTTCTTGTGTTAGTTTGCTGATAATTTAGCTGGTTTCCTGCTTCATCCATGTCCCTGCAAAGGACATGAACACATCCTTTTTTATGGCTGCATAGTATTCCATGGTGTATATGTGCCACATTTTCTTTATCCAGTCTATCATTGATGGGCATTTGGGTTGGTTCCAAGTCTGCTATTGTGAACAGTGCCACAATAAACATACATGTGCATGTGTCTTTATAGTAGAATGATTTATAATCCTTTGGGTATAAACCCAGTAATGGGTTGCTGGGTCAAATGGTATTTCTGGTTCTAGATCCTTGAGGAATCGCCATACTGTCTTCCACAATGGTTGAACTAATTTACACTCCCACCAACAGTGTAAAAGCATTCCTATTTCTCCACATCCTCTCCAGCATCTGTTGTTTCCTGACTTTTTAATGTTCGCCATTCTAACTGGCATGAGATGGTATCTCATTGTGGTTTCGATTTGCATTTCTTTAATGACCAGTGATGATGAGCTTTTTTTCATATGTTTGTTGGCAGCATAAATGTCTTCTTTTGAGAAGTGCCTGTTCATATCTTTTGCCCACTTTTTGATGAAGTTGTTCTTTTTTTTTCTTAAAATTTGTTTAATTTCTTTGTAGATTCTGGATATTAGCCCTTTGTCAGATGGGTAGATTACAAAAATTTTCTCCCATTCTGTAGGTTGCCTGTTCACTCTGATGATAGTTTCTTTTGCTATGCAGAAGCTCTTTAGTTTAATTAGATCCCATTTGTCAATTCTGGCTTTTGTTGTCATTGCTTTTGGTGTTTTAGTCATGAAGTCCTTGCCCCTGCCTATGTCCTGAATGGTATTGCCTAGGTTTTTTTCTAGGGTTTTTATGGTTTTAGGTTTTACATTTAAGTCTTTAATCCATATTGAGTTAATTTTTGTATAAGGTGTAAGGAAGGGGTCCAGTTTCAGTTTTCTGCATATGGCTAGCCAGTTTTCCCAACACCATTTATTAAATAGGGAATCCTTTCCCCACTGTTTGTTTTTGTCAGATTTGTCAAAGATCAGATGGCTGTAGATGTGTGGTGTTATTTCTGAGGCCTCTGTTCTGTTCCATTGGTCTATAAATCTGTTTTGGTACCAGTACCATGCTGTTTTGGTTACTGTAGCCTTGTAGTATAGATTGAAATCAGGTAGCGTGATGCCTCTAGCTTTGTTCTTTTTGCTTAGGATTGTCTTGGCTATACAGGCTCATTTTTGGTTCCACATGAAATTTAAGGTAGATTTTTGTAATTCTGTGAAGAAAGTCAATGGTATCTTGATGGGGATAGCATTGAATCTATAAATTACTTTGGACAGTATGGCCATTTTCATGATACTGATTCTTCCTATCCATGAGCATGGAATATTTTTCCATTTGTTTGTTTCCTCTCTTATTTCCTTGGGCAGTGGTTTGTAGTTTCCTTAAAGAGATCCTTCACTTCCCTTGTAAGTAGTATTCCTAGGTATTTTATTCTCTTTGTAGCAATTGTAAATGAGAGTTCACTCATGATTTTGCTCTTTATTATTGGTGTATAGGAATGCTTGTGATTTTTGCGCATTGATTTTGTATCCACAGACTTTGCTGAAGTTGCTTATCAGCTTGAGGAGTTTTGGGGCTGAGACGATGGGGTTTTCTAAACATACAGTCATGTCATCTGCAAACAGAGACAGTTGGACTTCCTCTCTTCCTATTTGAATACTTTTTATTTCTTTCTCTTGCCAGATTGCCCTGGCAATGGAAAATGGAAAAATATTCCATGCTCATGGATAGGAAGAATCAGAATGTGGAATAGGAGTGGTGAGAGAGAGCATCCTTGTCTTGTGCTGGTTTTCAAAGGGAATGCTTCCAGCTTTTGCCCATTCAGTATGGTATTGGCTGTGGGTTTGTCATAAATAGCTGTTATTATTTTGAGATCTGTTCCATCAATACCTAGTTTACTGAGAGTTTTTAGCAGGAAGCGGTGTTGAATTTTATTGAAGGCTTTTTCTGCATATATTGAGATAATCATGTGGTTTTTGTCATTGGTTCTGTTTATGTGATGGATTATGTTTATTGATTTGCATATATTGAACCAGCCTTGCATCCCAGGGATGAAGCCAACTTGATCCTGGTGGATAAGCTTTTTGATGTGCTGCTGGATTTGGTTTGCCAGTATTTTATTGTCAATGTGAAAATCCTCATTCATCAGGGATACTGGTCTAAAATTTTCTTTTTTTGTTGTGTCTCTGCCAGGTTTTGGTATCAGGATGATGCTGGCCTCATAAAATGAGTTAGGGAGGATTCCCTCTTTTTCTGTTGTTTGGAATAGTTTTAGAAGGAATGGTACCAGCTCCTCTTTGTACCTCTGGTAGAATTTGGCTGTAAATCTGTCTGGTCCTGGACTCTTTGGTTGGCAGGCCATTAATTACTGCCCCAATTTCAGAACTTGTTATTGGTCTTTAGGGATTCGACTTCTTCTGGTTTAGACTTGGGAGGGTGTATGTGTCCAGAAATTTATCCATTTCTTCTGGATTTTCTAGTTTATTTGTGTAGAGCTATTTATAGTATTCTCTGATGGTAGTTTGTATTTCTGTGGGATCAGTGGTGATACCCCCTTTATCATTTTTTATTGTGTCTATTTGATTCTTCTCTCTTTTCTTCTTTGTCTGGCTAGCGGTCTATTTGGTTGATCTTTTCAAAAAACCAACTCCTGGATTCATTGATTTTTTCAAGGGTTTTTCATGTCCCTGTCTCCTTCAGTTCTGCTGTGATCTTAGTTATTTCTTGTCTTCTGCTAGCTTTTGAATTTTGAATTTGATGGCTCTTGCGTCTCTGGTTCTTTTTTTTTTTTTTTTTTTGAGACGGAGTCTTGCACTGTTGCTGGGGCTGGAGTGCAATGGCGCAATCTTGGCTCACTGCAACCTCCGCCTCCCAGGTTCAAGTGATTCTTTTTGCCTCATCCTCCCAAGTGGCTGGGATTACAGGCACCCACCACCACGCCCAGCTAATTTTTTTGTGTTTTTAGTAGAGACAGGGTTTCACTATGTTGGCCTGGCTGGTCTCAAACTCCTGGCCTCATGATCTGCCCACCTCAGCCTCCCAAAGTGCTGGGATTACAGGTGAGAGCCACTGCACCCGGCCACTCTCTAGTTCTTTTAATTGTGGTGTTAGGGTGTCAGTTTTAGATCTTTCCTGCTTTCTCTTGTGGGCATTTAGTGCTATAAATTTCCCTCTAAACACTGCTTTAGCTGTGTCCCAGAGATTCTGGTATGTTGTCTTTGTTCTCATTGGTTTTAAAGAACTTATTTATTTCTGTCTTGATTTTGTTAGTTACCCCGTAGTCATTCAGGAGCAGGTTGTTCAGTTTCAATGTAGTTGTGTGGTTTTGAGTGAGTTTCTTCGTCCTGAGTTCCAATTTGATTGCACTGTGGTCTGAGAGACTGTTTGTTATGATTTCCATTCTTTTGCATTTGCTGAGGGGTGTTTTACTTCCAGTTATTTGGTCAGTTTTAGAATAAGTCTGATGTGGTGCTGAGAAGAATGTATATTCTGTTGATTTGGGGTGGAGAGTTCTGTAGATGTCTATTAGGTCTGCTCGGTCCAGAGCTGAGTTCAAGTCCTGAATATCCTTATTAATTTGCTGTCTCTTTGATCTAATAGTGACAGTGGGGTGTTAAAGTCTCCCACTATTATTGTGTGGGAGTCTAATTCTCTTTGTAGGTCTCTAAGAACTTGCTTTATGCATCTGGGTGCTCCTGTATTGGGTGCATATATATTTAGGATAGTTAGCTGCTCTTGTTGGATTGATCCCTTTACCATTATGTAATGCTCTTCTTTGTCTGTTTTGATCTTCATTGGTTTAAAGTCTGTTTTATTAGAGACTAGGATTGCAATCCCTGCTTTTTTTTTTTGCTTTCCATTTGCTGGGTAATATTCCTCCATCCTTTTATTTTGAGCCTATGTGTGTCTTTGGGTGTGAGATGGGTCTCCTGAATACAGCACACCGATGGGTCTTGACTCTTTATCCAATTTGCCAGTCTGTTGACTTTTAATTGGGGGCATTTAGCCCATTTACACTTAAGATTAATATTGTTATGTGTGAATTTGATCCTGTTATTATGATGCTAGCTGGTTATTTTGCCTGTTAGTTGATGCAGTTTCTTCATAGTGTCAATGGTGTTTATAATTTGGTATGTTTTTGCAGTGGCTGATAGCAGTTTTTCCTTTCCATGTTTAATTCTTCCTTCAGGAGCTCTTATAAGGCAGGCCTGGTGGTGACAAAATCTCTCAGCATTTGCTTGTCTGTAAAGGATTTTATTTCTCCTTTGCTTATGAAGCTTAGTTTGGCTGGATATGAAATTCTGGGTTGAAAATTCTTTTCATTAAGAATGTTGAATGTTGACCCCCACCCTCTTCTGGCTTGTAGGGTTTCTTCTGAGAGATCCGCTGTTAGTTTGATGTGCTTCCCTTTGTAGGTAACCTGACCTTTCTTTCTGGCTGCCCTTAACCTTTTTTCCTTCATTTCAATCTTGCTGAATCTGATGATTATGTGTCTTGGGGTTGCTCTTCTCGAGGAGTATCTTTGTGGTGTTCTCTGTATTTTCTGAGTTTGAATGTTGGCCTGTCTTGCTAGGTTGGGAAAGTTCTCCTGGATAATATCCTGCAGAGTGTTTTCCAATTTGGTTCCATTCTCCTCGTCACTTTCAGGTACACCAGTCAAACGTAGATTTGGTCTTTTCACATAGTCCCATATTTCTTGGAGGCTTTTTTTGTTCCTTTTTCACTCTTTTTTTTCTCTAATCTTCTCTTCATGCTTTATTTCATTAAGTTGATCTTCAGTCTCTGATATCCTTTCTTCTGCTTGATCGATTTGGCTATTGATACTTGTGTATGCTTCATGAAGTTTTCGTGCTGTGTTTTTCAGCTCCATCAGGTCATTTATGTTCTTCTCTAACCTGGTTATTTTTGTTAGCAATTCCTTTTTTCAAGGAATTAGGTTAGCTAACCTTTTTTCAAGGTTCTTAGCTTCCTTGTATTGGGTTAGAACATGCTCCTTTAGCTCAGAGGAGTTTATTACCCACCTTCTGAAACATACTTCTGTCAATTCATCAAACTCATTCTCCATCCAGTTTTGTTCCCTTGCTGGTAAGGAGTTGTGATCCTTTGGAGAAGAGGCATTCTGGTTTTTGGAATTTTCAGCCTTTTTGCGCTGGTTTTTCCTCATCTTTGTGGATTTATCTACCTTTGGTCTTTGATGTTGGTGACCTTCGGATGGGGATTCTGAGTGGAAGTCCTTTTTGTTGATGTTGATGTTGATGCTATTCCTTTCTGTTTGTTAGTTTTTCTTCAGGCCCCTCTGCTGCAGGTCTGCTGGAGTTAGTTTGCTGGAGGCCCGCTCCAGACCATTTGCGAGGTTGCAGAACAGCAAAGGATTGCTGCCTGTTTCTTTCTCTGGAAGCTTTGTCCCAGAGGAGCACCCACCAGATGCCAGCCGGATCGCTCCTGTATGAGGTGTCTGTTGACCCCTGCTGGGAAGTGTCTCCCAGTCAGGAGGCATGGAGTCAGGGACCCACTTGAGAAGGCAAGTCTGTCCGTTAGCAGAGCTTGAACGCTGTGCTGGAAGATCCGCTGCTGTCTTTAGAGCTGGCAGGCAGGGATGTTTTAAGTCTGCTTAAGCTGGGCCCACAGCCACGCCTTTCCCAGGTGCTCTGTCCGAGGGAGATGGGGGTTTTATCTGTAAACCCCTGACTGGGGCTGAACAGCTGATAATCTTATTGAGTGTCACTTGTATGTGACTACTTTCAAGATTGTCTTTAGGCTTTTAATATTTGCTTATATGGTGTCTTTGAAAGGACCTCTTCCGAGTTGTCCTACTTGGAATTCCTTGAGCTTCTGGGATGTATTCCAATTCATGCCTTCCAGCCAGTTTGGGGAGTTTTCACCCACTGTCGTATCAAATAGTCTTTGTCTCTTTTTCTCTCTGTTTTCTTTCTGAGTCTCCCATCATTCCTATATTGGTGTGCCTAAAGAAGTAGTTTAGGCTCTTTTCACTCTTCGGTATTCTTTTTAACTTTTTCTCTAATTTTTTTCTCCTCTGACTCAGTATTTTCAAATGCATTATCTTCAAATTTGCTGATTTGCCTGCCTCCTCAAATATGTTTTTAAACCACTCTAGTGAAATTTTCAACTTGGTCATTCTATTTTTTTCAGCTCCATAATTTCTGTCGGAGTCCTTCTTCATTTCTCTTTGTTGATAGGCTCATTTTGCTCGTTTTCCAGATTCACGTTAGTTCTTTGTGCCTTTTGTTCTTTCAGCATAGGATAGTTTTCTTTGTCTAGTAAGTCCAGTGTCTGTCTAGTAAGTCCAGTGTTTTCCTCTGGGAAAGTTTCTGTCAATTAATTTTGCTTCTTTGAATGGGCCAGGTTTTTCTTCTTTTTTATATGTCTTTGTTCTTTTGTTGAGAATTAAATATTTGAGAAGTGGCCACCTCTTCCAGTCTTTGCAGACTGACTCTGTGCTAGGGAAATCTTTAAAAGATTGGCTGAGTATGTTCTGACCCTGAAAACTGAAGATCATCTTAGATCTTTTCTGAACATACTGTCTTGCCTGGACCTGTGTGTGGCTTTTTTCAGTTCCACATGGCTTCTATTCAATGTCTTTATTATTATTGTTATTAGTTGTGAGCCAGGGTCTTGCTCTGTCACCCAGGCTAAAATGCAGTGCCTTGATCACAGCTCACTGCAGCCTCAAACTCCCGGGCTTAAGAGCTCCTTTTGCCTCAGCCTCCCAGGTAGCAGGGACTACAGGCATGTGCCATCATGCCTAGGTAATTTAAAAAATATATTTTTTTTGAGATGGGGTCTTGCTACATTGCCCAGGCTGGTCTAGAACTGAGCTTAAGTGATCCTCCTGTCTCAGCCTTCCAAAATGCTTGGATTACAGGCATGAGCCACTGTGTCCAGTCAGTATTGCCTGTTTTTGGTTTGCAGTTCCTTAATGACCACTGATGTGTGTATTTTTATGTACTTGTTTGTCATTTGTATATCTTCCTTGGAGAAAGGTCTGTTCAAATTCTTCACCTGTTCTTTGATTGGTTGTTTGCCTTTTTCTTGACTTGTAAGAAATCTTTATACATTCTAGATAGTAGATCCTTATTAGATACATGATTTGTAGCTATTTCTCCCATTCTGCAGATTTTTCTTTTCACTTTCTTGCTGTCCTTTGATGCACAACAGTTTTTAATTTTGATGAATTGCAATTTATTATTTTCCTCGGATTGTTGCTTGTGCTCTTGGTGTTAATATGAGTTTGTATTTTTTTATTAACTGCTGAATACTAATTAATATATAGTTATAGAAAAACAGATCGTTTTCTTATTTAGATGCTTGGAAATGTTTTTAATGTAAGGACACTAACAAGCTACATGCCTTTGAGTAAGTCTAACTGTGGTTGCCCTAATTTTTATTTCTTATAGAGATAGGGTCTTGCTTTGTTGCCCAGGCTGAACTTGAACTCCTGGACTTAAGCTATCCTGCCTAGGCCATCTAAGTAGCTGGGACTACAGGTGTGTGCCTCTGTGTCTGGCTGTCACTCCCACTATATGAAGCACAAACTGGTGGATGAGATCCCATCACAATCTGATGATCTTTTTTTTTTCTTTGTTTGAGATAGGGTCTTCCTCTGTTACAGTGGCGGGATCATAGCTAACAGCAGCCTTGAACTCCTGGGCTCAATCAATCCTCTCTCCTCAGCCTCCCAAGTAACTGGGACTACAGCATGCCACTATGCCTGGCTAATTTTTTATGTTTTGTAGAGCTGGAGTCTTGCTGTGTTGCCCAGGCTAGTCTTGAACTCCTAGGCTCAAGTGATCCTCCTGCCTTGGTCTCCCACAGCACTGGGATTGCAGGCATGAGCCATCACACTTGGCCTGATAATCCTTGATTTTATGATTCTCTTAACTGCTAATAGTAATTCACATACTCCTTCACCCTGAGTTTAGCTACATTTTCCTGGCAGTCTTGAAATTGCACTGTATATAATTTTTTAAAAATTAACTGCCCTATTTTAGATGTATGTGATGATACTTAGTTTCTGAAGCTTTGGGTTCATTGTCCTCATACCAGTTCTGTATAGAAGTGTTTGTCTCCTCACACCTTCCCCATCATTGAGCATGCCCTTAAAAACGGAAGCAAAATGTTGCTAAATTGCTAGATGAAAAGAATACTTGTTTTACTTTCCATTCTTTTCATTACTAGGTAGGCTGAGGACTTTTAAAGTGTTTTTAGCCTCTTTTGTTTTCCCTAGTGAGTTTTCTTTGTTTTGCCATTTTGTCTGTGTGGCCATGGTATATATTTCATTTTGTATGAGGTTTTTAGCAATTTTAATAATTTGTGATATTTTTGTCAGATCTTTGCCCTACCTTTCTTTCTTTCTTTGTTTTTGTTTCTGAATTTTCTTCTTTTAAGTAAGAAGCTTTAAACCGTTACATGGTCAGTGATCTACTTTTCCATTTTGGTCTGCTTCACGTGATTGGTGAAAGTCCTCCCCATTCAGAGGTCAGATGCGTGTGTGTGTTAATTTAATTCTCTTTTGTGCTTGTTTGCCATTTAACTCGTCGACCATCTGATTTGTTTTCTTTTTATTGAGTTTTGAGAATTCTTTATATTTTCTGGGTGCAAATCAGAGACAGCATTTGCAGATATTTTCTCCCAGTGTGTGGCTTTCCTTTTCATTCTCTTAATGGCGTTTTCTGAAGAGCAGAAGTTCTTAATTTTGATTGTTTAATTTACACATTTTAAAGATCTGTATTGTGTTGTATCTGGTGTTGTATCTTAAGAATTCTTTGCCTAACTTAAGGTCACAAAGATTTTCTCCTCTTCTAAAAGTTTTATAGTTTTATATTCAAGTTTGTGATCCATTTTGAGTTAGTTCTTGTGGTTGGTGCATGGTATGTACTTTTCTTATGGGCCAACCAATTTAATTGTAAAAGATTCAAAGAAATGATTTTGCATAAGAAAATAACACAGAGTTCTCATCCTTCATGGTGTGTTAAAGAGGAAGGAATGCTCTCCTCTGTGTAGAAGATCTCTTTTCATAGACGCAAGATAGTACACCTTGCAAATTCTGCTGTCATTGCTATCAAAATCGCTTTCAAAACACTTAATAAGGAAAATGCAGTAGTGTGCATAAATACCTTTTGTCTGCTTTTTAAATCTTAAAATAGAGCTTGCTTCTAGGTGAAATGTACACTGAATATTCTTGGAGTATATCAAAATCAGCCCTTGTATCAGTTGGCCTAAAAAGTGAATCTTATTTTCTTTCTCTTCAAAAACTAATACTGATAAATGTGTTCCTTCTGGGTAGGAGGTTGTATTTTTTAATCCAGGAAGGATGAATTTAGATATCATTGAGATATGGAAAAGCTTTAATTTAAAAAATATTATACTTAATTTCACAATATAAAGTTTTAAATTAACAATACTTCACATTAAAATATTTTCAAAGGTAAATACTTGATTGAAAACCAGCTGACAGTTTGACGATCTTTTTATAGCTTATTAGTTTTTTAAATTGAATTTTAATGGAGACTCAGGCTGGCAAAGGTCAAAATGGTATGGAGACCTCCAGAGCACTGCTTTGTATGCCTGAAAGGCACCTACTCAACGAGAAGCCAGCAGCAACTCAGCGGGGTTTATTTTTATTAGTATAGCTTAGCTGGGATAGAACAAAGCTGGATTTCAGCCAAGTGTGGTTCTGCAAACAGCTCTGTCCATAACTAATGTTATGGACATTAATGTAAGCCCATTAGTTAACTATCTGTCCATAACTGATAGTTAACTAATGGGCTTACAGGCTCAGATACCTGGTTGGTCAGACACTAAAGCTGAAGCCTTGGCACCTACGATGATGTATCTGAACCTCCCTTAGGTGAGAGAGTTGGGTTCTCAAGCCACATGCCCCTAAAGTGATGGTACAATTAAAACTAGGCTAAGGTCTGGACTTGTTCTGTCAGTTTGGAAGATTTCATTCACTTAAGGAAAGAAAAACTCCCCTCCACCCCAGTTTTTCTTTTTTTTCTTTTTCTCTTTTAGAGACAGGGTCTCACTGACACCCTGACTGTAGTGTAGTGGTATGATCATAGCTCATTGCATGCAGCCTCTAACTCGTGGGCTCAACGGATCCTCCCATTTTAGCTTCATGAGTAGCTGGGACTACAGGCACACGCCACCACTAATTTTTGTATCTTTTTTTGTATCTTTTTAACCCAGCTAATTTTTGTATCTTTTTTGGTAGAGACGGGGTCTCACCATGTTGCCTAGGCTGGTCTCAAACCCCTGGGCTCAAGTGATCTTCCTGCCTCGGCCTCCCAGAGTGCTGGGATTACAGGTATGAACCACCATTCCTGGCTTAAATTGTCTTTCTTAATTTGTCTTTTTTCGTTGAATTCTTTTTAAATTGTGCTAAGATACATACAACATAAAATCTACTATCTTAGCCGTTTTAAAATGTATGGTTCAGTAGTGTTAAGCATATTTAAATTCCAGAACTCTTTTCATCTTGGAAACCTGAACTCTGTATCCATTAAACAGTAACTCCACGTTTCTCCCTCCCCTCAGCATCTGGCAAGCACCATTCTGCTGTCTCCAGGGATTCAGCCACTCTAGGTATCTGTTATAAGTAGAATCATACAGTTCTTGGTTTTATGGAGACTGGGTTATTATCATTTAGCATAACGTCTTCAAAGTTCATCCATGTTGTGGCATGTGTCATAATTTCCTTCCTTTTTAATGTTGAATAATAGTCAATTATATGTATGTCTCACATTTTGTTTATCCATTTATCCATCGATGGATACTTGGATTGCTTCCACCTTTTGGCTCTTGTGAATAATGCTGCCATGAGTAAGGGAAAGGATATAGTTTTTCTTAATTTTCTTAACACTTTGATGTCCTCTACTATTACTACTAGGCACTAGTAGATACATTAATACTGTTGGTAATATTTGGAATTCTGGCATTTACAGTTTCCTTGGTGTTCCACAGAGCCCTATGAGTTCCACTGTGCATGTTCCCTGAACAAGTTTGAGATCCAGTCTGTAGATGGGAAGTTTCTTGCCAACACTCAGATTCTCAGGTTCTCTGGGAATGTTGGAGGTCAGGCACACTAGACCCCTGTTCCTGCAGGGCAGTGATCAGCTGGAGTGGAGGAGTGGCCTCCCTTCCCTGATATATGTGTTCAGCCTACCAGTCAGCACCATCCCATATTGTCCTACAGCTGACCTACTGCCTTGTTACCCACCTGTTTGGCCCCAAAGCCTGTTGAGTTTGCATAATGTATTTCAGAGAAAAGCTCTCAGGTAATCCGTATGGCTTATAAAGGAAACCTGCAGTCCTTTCTGAAAGGGGAGCTGTGAATATGACTGCTTTGTAGATAGATGTCCTAGGATTCTGGGTGAAAATTCTAAATTCCCCTCATGTAGGAATGTCACAGAGTGTACCTTTTTGACTTAGTATTTTCCTAGTAAAATACACCTTTCTTAAGAAAATGGCTACAAAGTCAGATGCATGTAAATGCTTTCAGCAAGGGTTTATTGATCATCTGCTTTAGGCTGGGCTCTATGTTAGGTGCCTGGGGATTCCATTCTAGTACCTGTGTTCTCATGGAGTTGAATCCTGGTCCCCCAGATGACTTTTGATGATATTCACACCGTTAATTCCAATAAAGACAAAGCAGACAAACAGAAACTGTACATGAAAGTTAGGAATAGCATAAAGTTGCCAATTTTTAAAAAGTATTATAAATAAACGGTCTTTTCACTTTCAGATGAGAATTTTCCCTTTTTTTTTGGTTCACTAGATTGTAGTTATCCTAATTCAGAAGTTCAACTAATGTAAATATCCAGTGATTGATAAATTTTGTATTTTTGTTGTTTTCAGTTACTTGCTGTAGTTTTCTTTTTGGTGAGTCTTACGATTGGCATTATTGTAATAGAATGGAACACAAACTTTGGGGAAAAAAAAAAAAGGTCTGTTGTTGCATTTGTCTAGATTATGCAGCTACCCAGTGGATCACTGCTGAATGGAAAAGGAAAGTGACAGATCCTTGGGCCTAATGTATTGCTGTGTTGTGGAACTGGTCATTCATTAGAAGAGGTCCCTGTGTATCCTTTCTATCAGGTCCTTCTCATTTAAATCTTGCTGCCTTTGTTGCATCTGTTAAACGAATCAGTTCGTTGCATTGAGGACACTTGAATATTTTACAGTTTTGTTTGTTTGTTTGTTTGCCAAATCCTGAAGCCTGTGACTATCTGAAACTCTTTTAATACCTTTTGAAGGATCAGAGCCCTGCATACCCCGAGAATGCACACTGTGTTTTTGAAAGTGTGTTCTTTCCTTTTGTTCCTAATCAGTAATTATAGCCCCCTAATGGTACCTCTGGAGCAGATGCAGAAGTCAAACATGCAGAAGGAGGAATTAGCTAGGCGGACACAGGCTAGCAGCAGTGGTGGGGCGGAACACAATAGCACAGGGACTAATGCAGTTGCCGCTGGAAGCAGTTTATTCCTATCACCAACCCTCTCCATTCCTTGTATGTATTTCCATTAAATCCATAAATGGGGTGCTCCTCCTCCTTTAAACCATGTATGTTAAAAGAAGCTTCTGGGCCAGCAGGGCTTTTTGAATTTTGTGGAATGGTGAGAAGGCCAAAAGAAAAAGACTGAAATTGACACACTGTCCCTCTTAGTGCCTCTGCAGGGACTGAACTCAGTGGCTATTACATAACTACAACATAGGCACACTTTCGTAAGTATTGTCTGTGTTTCTCTAGTCTGGGTGTTTTCCTTGCGTATTAGTTCTGAGTTCTGAGTGCTAAACAACAACAACAAAAGGTGTCTTTGAAAAGATAACATGGCAAACATTGTTTAACATACCTCCTTGAGAAAAGTTTTAATATTTTCCCCAAGAACAATGTCAGAGTTAGGCTTTGCTAGTGCTGCCCTACATGTGGCTGGTAAAAAAATTGTTAGTGGAACTCTACTTCTGTAAGTGTTATTCTTGTTTGTCCCTTGCAATGATTTTATTAGATGGTGGCAAAGTGTATTAACCCTTCAGCATCACTGAACTTGGGGTATCCCATTTCTGTATTTATGTTACACTTCCTTTGATTGAACCCTTTTCTAATTATTTTTAATCAAGAAGCATTAAAATAAGGATGAAAGTAAATAGATTAAGGATTACCAGTTTCCTAAATGGAACCTGACTAAATGTAAAGTTAAGTCAACACACCCGCACAGAGAATTCCAAGAAGCTAAGTAGCTTTTGAATACACAACTCTGTATACGCTAGTGCAGTGGTCAAAGTGTGAGATGGAGGACCTGAGACCTTTTCACGGGTCCATGAGGGCGAATGTAATGTCATAATAAGATTATTTGCCCTTTTTGCCGTGTTGATATTTGCACTGATTGTGCAAAAGCCAAAGTGGAGAAAACTGCTGATCTTTAGCATCAATCCAGGTGGTAGCAACAAACTGTATTAGTAGTCATTGCATTATTCACCTCCATGCATTCAATTTAAAAAGAAAATGTCAGTTTCACATAAGAATGTTCTGATGAAACAGTAAAAATTATTAAATCTCAACTGTTAAGGACATCTTTTTAATATACTGCATGATGAAATGGGAAGTACATGTAAAACATTTTTGCATAACCATGTGCAATGATCATCTGGTTAGCTGAAGGAAAAGATCCTGTGTATAGTGAGACTATGTTCCAAGGCTAGAAAGAACTGCAAAGAAATCTTGAACTGCACTGTTTGTTGTTGGTAGTATATTGGTGGCGTCAATTTGGCGCTATTTTGTGTCTGTTGTAGATAGAGCACCACATGGATAAGTATATTAAAAATTTTGGGAATCGAGGGTTTTCCTTGTGGTGGAATGGCAATGCTAATGTGAGATGAGGGAGAGATGAGGGAGCAGAGGAAGAAGCCTCCGTGTTGGATTTGAATTCAAGGTGTCACCATGAACTTGTGATTTACCTATTTAAAATATCCTTGCTCTGTCCAAAGAGCCTACAAGCAATGATACTTCATTAACCGAGGTACACTGTGTTCTCCGAGCTTGGTTTTTAAATGCCATTTCCCAGTGAAAGGTTTCAGGGCTTCTTGGAGAAATGGCTGATTTGAGGTCTGGGACAGGAAACATACAAGGTTAGCTTGCCATGCTTGTTGTGTCAGAAAGCAAGGAGGTGTTGAAAGACCCCTAGTGCCATGTCAGAAGGACAGAGGATGACTTTCCGAGGAGCTCCCAATGGCCAAATTTGGGACAGTCAGAAAGAATTATGAGAGTATGGATTATAACATATTGAATAATAATTTTTAGAAATCCATGGATATACATGGTAGAAGAAAAGGGGGAGAGTGAGAGAAAGACTATATTATACAAGAATGCCAGCTACTTTATGAAGGAGAGAGAAAATCTGAAAATTTCTCTTTTGCAGTCCCTAATGTAATAATTGATTCAGGGGTGCCCTGGCTCATGCCTGTAATCCCAGCACTTTGGGAGGCTGAGGTGAGAGGATCACTTGAGGCAAGGAATTTGAGACCAGCCTGGGTAACACAGACCCTGTCTTTATTAAAATAAATAACATAGACTCTGTCTTTATTAATAACATAGACCCTGTCTTTATATATAAAATATATAAAAAAAAGAATTGTCACTGGACGCTGAAACTATTGAGCGAGATGTTATCAGGGAGGCTATTCACAGAATCTCAAGTATCACTCTGCATATTCCTTATTAGTGACGAAGGAGAAAGGGTGTTTTTTGTTGTTGTTGTTGTTTGTTTTATTTTAAAGCAAAGAACAAATCAGGCCGATTCCACCTTAACTTATTGACCAAACAGCAACACCACTAAAGAAAGAGACAGCCAGACCTTACGTGCTTTCCAAAGGAAGAACATAACACTTCCTAAAAAGTAGTCTTGGCAAAAGCAAGCCAACTAGAAGTAAGCCTCCAGATTCAACTCCCAAATTGTAAATCCAAATGAGTCTGTTAAACACCACCTTGGGGCTGCAAAAAAATAAAACTTCACACTTGGACAAATGCCACAGTCAAATGACCCAGTTTCTTCAAAAATAAACTGCAAGAGAAAAAAAGATAAAGGAGTGATGAGAAGGGATTTAAGAGCCATGTTGATCAGTGTGTGAACCTTATTTGGATCATGATGCAGATAAACTAAGTTTTTAAAAAATGAGGCAGAAGAACTGTGAATATAGACTGCACATTAGATGATGATACAGAGTGACATGATACTATGTCTACAGTTGCCTCACAATAATTTAGAAGAAGGGGAGTTGGGTCGGGATCCAGGGGAAGCACAGTTAGCCTTGGGCAGATAATTACGGGGAGGATCAATGTGTGCTCATTAAAATATCTTCCCATCTACTTTTGAAATATCTTTGAAAGTTTTTATAATGAAAAATTTTAAAAAATTACTAATTAATAGTGAGATAACTTGACATTTTATGCCCCCTTATGCAATGCATTGAGGAGTACGTGTCACCTATGTAGAATGGTGCCAAAAATACATAACCTGAATCTAATCATGAGGAAACACTCAGATAAGCTCAGAATACATGACATTCTACAAGGCAGTTGTCATGGTCTATCTGAAAAAAAGTCAGTGTTGTGAAAAACAACAAAAAACGTGTCATAAAAATCAAATGGAATGCAAAACCTTGCTGGAGTGGATCTTATTGTCTCGAAAAAGTTATAAAAGACATTTTGGGAACAGTTGCAGATATTAAAATATAGAATTACAGTAAATCGTACTATTGAATTAATGTTAATTATTTTCGGCACAATTATGGTTTTGTGGTTCTATGGGAGAATGTCCTTATCCGTGGGAGATATGTGCTGAATTATATTAGGGCCAATCAATACAATGTCTGCAAATTACTTTAATCAATGTATGGGAATGTATGGATTAGGTTGGCTCATATTAAATTGCTATTTTCCTAAGTTAAAAACAGCCAAATATCGGCAGATGCCCATGGTTCAACCTAACATTTGTTGAAACAGAGAAAGAAAGCAAATGCAGTGACAGATAATGGGTCTAGATAAAGAATCAACAGGTGTTTGTACTATTTTTTCACCTTTCTGTGTGTTTGAACTTTTTTAAAACAAAGAAGTGGGAGAAAATAGTCAACTTACAAAAATGAACTCCAGCAGATACATATTTGTGGATTAAGTGTGCTGACATTGTTCCCTCTGGGATCAATTATCCCCTAATAGCATTTGAATTCTGTTAGAATTAATCCCCAGCTACTTAAGTTGACTTACAATATAGAAAAGAAGAAAAGCTACTTATTTCATTGTATGAACTTTCTACTTTCTGAATCAGCCTATGACAAAGAAGAGAAAAATAAATAGTGTAGGTGAACATTAAGAAAAGAGCTTAATAATATTTTATGGCATCTTTTTTATCTAGATGACATTTAAAGATGCATCCACTGTAGGAGAAAAAAGAGATCATTCGTTCTCAGAAACAATTTTTCTTTTTGTCAAGAGATCAAACATGTCTTCTCTCTGGCCTGGTTTTAACATTCTCTGTAAAATAGGGTGTATATCTAGAGTTTTAAGTTTTATCTCCCCCACCTACCCCACACCTTATTTTGCCATGAGTTCTTAGCTGAAGCATGTTTTGCTCAGGGTTACTTCTGGGCAACCATGGCAGTTGGATGAAGTGATGAGATCTCTACTCCCCTCCGGAAAATGTCCCTAAGTGATTAGCAAGAACCCCTGGTTTAATCCTGCCTCTTTTGAATCCAAAACAGATCCCTAAAGAAGTGGCTGACATCTTTAACGCCCCCAGTGATGATGAAGAGTTTGTTGGCTTCCGAGATGATGTTCCCATGGAAACCCTCTCGTCAGAGGAGAGCTGTGATAGTTTTGACTCACTGGAGTCAGGGAAACAGGTACGGATGATTCCTTCCAAGCAGATGTGTTCATCTGGAGGCCTGAATCTTGGTTTGGATGATCTTTTATTTGAACATGGTGTGAGATTGGTGATATCAGTTCACTGTCCAGCATTTTATTTTAGAAACATTATGTCTTCCTGTTTTAAAAAACTGGTGAGAGAACCTAGTTCACTTTGCTGTGTTAATCCTTCCCTGTACCATATATATATATTTTTTTAAATAAAGGGACCTCACATGATCAAGTGCATTTTCTTGGCTGCCCTGGGGCTGTAACTTGTGGCGAGGATGTGTTCAGAGTCTTCCCACAGAGGCGAGGCTGCGGTGAGGCATGAGGGATCGTGTGGTTACGGGGAGACAATTGCACCTCTGTGGTCCTGTGGTGCAATTCTGTTGGCAGGTCCTCTTGGAATTGCTGGGGAGAGCCTTATTCTTGCATTAGTTACTTTGATCTCTAGCACTCCCAAGTGAGAGTTCTCTGAGAGGTAGATTCCTGGAGGTTCACGTTGTGTCCTAGTAGTAGAATGGCCAATCAAAATCTCTACCCTTCAGTGGCATTTTCTTCTGAGTTCATTGTGGCACTCAAAATTCCTCATTCTGCCTTGGCCATGGCCTCTCCAAAAAGGCAGCAAATTAAACCCACCTTGCTTCCACTGGGCAAGTACAGGAAGGGAAGCAGTTAATTATATGTAAGTGAAGTGCCTGCTTAATTATGCGGGCCACTGTAAGTTCTGGCCTGGGTGGGAGCTGTGCTTTCAGAGATCACTGGGGGCTCCCTGGTCTCTGCCGTCCTCATCCCATTTGGCATCTCCACGACAGTTGACCCCACCAGTAGACCTCCTTCTAACCACCTGGGTTTCTTCCTCTGTTACACCTTTTGCTCTTTGTTATTATTTTCTTTCTTTCCAAGATGGAGTATTGCTGTGTCGCCCAGGCTGGAGTGCAGTGGCATGATCTCGGCTCACTGCAACTTCCGCCTCCCGGGTTCAAGCAATTTTCCCAGCCTCAGCCTCCCAAGTAGCTGGGATTACAGGCTCCCACCACCACGCCTGGCTAATTTTTGTATTTTTTTTTTTTTTTTAGTAGAGACGGGGTTTTGCCATGTTGGCCAGGCTGGTCTCAAACTCCCGACCTCAGGTGATCCGCCCGCCTCGGCCTCCCAAAGTGCTGGAATTATAGGCGTGAGCCACTGTGCCCCGGCCTGCTCTTTGTTACTGTCACTTGTTTTCCCTGTTCCTGTCCCTAAATGCAGATGTTCTCTAAGGTTTTGTCTTCAGTCTTCTCACTTAGTGATCTTGTCTATTGTCCTGCTTTGAGCTGTTACTGTTTTCTTTTGTGGAGCTTGTCTTCTCTCTCCAGCCTCAGGTGATTTCTGACTACCAGTTGGACTGGTCCTGGTTGCTAAGGGAGATCTGAAACTCACTTCTCCTTCCCTTCATTGTCTTTCTGGCTTACCCCTTTCCCCATCTTGATCTCCATCTTTTGTTGTTCTTGGCCTTCCCTCCCCTCTTCCATCTCCTTGACTTCCGTCCAGGAGTTGATGAAACTTCTACTGTGTTCCTGATGTCCATCCTTCCCTTCCCTCTGCAGCTGCCGTAGCCCTCGTAGCTCTTACCTGAATGCTCATCCCTTCCTACTGGGATCTGTTACAGGATTGAGCTCTGGTCAGCTCCTCCCTTAGCCCTCCATCTGAGCACAGTCAGGCAGTGGGGAGAGTAGAGCCTGCTGGATCCACCTTGAGGAGCGTTTGAGCAGGGCAGAACATGTCTAAAGGGCCGAGCACAGAGCCTGGCAGGCACAGGGCATTAAGAAACAGAACAGCTGCTTCTGCTGCTATGATGACTACTTCTGTAGTCAGGTGTGTTCTCCCCGGGGAGGACAGTGTGCCAACTGCTTTTCATATGGATACTGCATTTAATCCACAGACCTCCCTGGGAAGCTGCAGGTTTGTAAGTGATGAAACTGAAGTTCAGGAAGGTGTAATGACTTGCCCAAGGCCCCACATCTGGGAAGTACCAAGCTGGGATGTTCCAAATCCAGGGCCACCACTTCTCAGCCTGTTACCCCCCTGGGTCTCTTTCCTACCTGCTATGCTGCCGGGCACAGGAACTGAATTGACACTCTCATTATCCACTGTTCTCCCCTTTCTGCCCACTGGTCTATGCTGTTCCTATCTGTGCTCTCACCATTTTTCTAGCCTCTACCGTTGCTCACATCCAGTTATGCTACTTCTTCCATGAAGACTTACTGGGTTTTCTTTCCCTCCGTGTGCCATATTGCCTGTGTATCCCTTAGAGCACTGACCCTCACCAGGGTGACTCGTGGACCTATCTGCTTCCCTGTTAGATTATAAACTCCTTGAAGAAGGGGGGACCTCATACTTGAATGGTGCTTTCTAGCTTCCCTGGCTCTGATTTTCGTCCTCATGTATTGTTCCTTTCCTCTGATTTCAGGCATCCAACACCCCACCTGACTGTATACAGTGAGCACGGGGGGTGTTGTTTGCTGGGTGCAGTTGAAATGGGGTGCTTGTCTGCCTGTCTGGTTCAACAGGCCAACGCTCTCTAGTCTGTTTCTTCATGTCACATGGACTTCAAAATAAGTGTATCCACCTATGTTAGCTTCTCCTCTGATGTGTTATTTGCTTATGGTCCTGATCATGGTAGATGACCAAGGCCCATAGCATAGCGCCCAGTATTGATTTTGAAGATGAATGAACCAGTGCCAGAGAGCAGTCAGCAGTGCAAGGGTTTCTAACTCAGAATGCAGTGGAGCAGTGTGGAGTGGAGATTGGCATCATACAGACCCACATGGAAAACAGTGCTTACACACTTTGGAGTAAGGAAACTAAAGCATAGGCCTCAGTTCAGGACAACGGTAAGTTGTTTTTCTCTATCAGGACTGACCATCAAAGATGGTGATCTCTCCCAAGATGCCCATTGCCCTGGGAGGCCAGCACACAGGATCAAAATAGCCAGAAAAACTGGAAGATGGGAACTCACAGCTTCAAGGCTTGGCCTTGTTCTCTTCAGGCCCTAGGCAGGGGCTTTAGGTAGTTGATGAAATTTACACACACAAATACCATTCTAAATTAGCCTGCAGGGGCTGGCCCAAGGCTCTGTGAGCCAGATGTTTCTTGCACTGAGAGGCCTCAGGTGCATGGTGGGTTTCCTTAGCAGCAGCTGTGTACCATTCTTCCTTAATAATCAAGCTCTGGCTGCTTCTCTACCCTGACCCCACACGCTCATGATCCATTTTAACCAATAGAGAGAAGCTGCATGAACTTGCACACAGTATGTGTATGCTAACTCTGGTCTCCCTTAAACACGATTTGAATTTCCCTTTAAAGAAACTTCCCTTTTGTGTGTGCAATTTTTTTTTCAAGCAGCTGCACTACAGCTATCAACAAAGGAACAAAGTAATTTAGCTCTGAGCAAACTCACTCCAATTACCCATAATAATTCATAGGAGACATTTTTAAGCTTACAGAATGCTAGATGTAGGCATTTCTTTCTGTGTGCCCCTGTAAGTTTTTCTGCTTCTCTATTATATCTTTCCCCAGAGATATATGAGCTCAAAGAAGTATATAATTAAAGTTGGGGAAAGGCAGTGGGGTAGATACAGATTCTCAGCCAAGTGTAGTGTTACAAGGGGTCATTGCTATATCAGAGATGGGGGGAAGAGACGTCAGAGGAAACTGGGGACAGACTTGAGCCCTGATGAGGCGTGGCGGGCTTGCAGGGGGCTGGTCTCGTGGGTCTCCCTTTGGCCTACAGTTTGTTATTTCCTCTTTCTTTCAAGCGTGCTATTAAGAGAGTTGGGTTTCCATCTTTGCACTATTTCAAAAGTATTAGAAAATGCCTTTTCTTAAAGAGTCACATTGCAGCTTTCCTTCTGCTCACTTGCCACCTAGCCATGGTTGTTCACCTCTCACCTCCTGAGAGAAATTCCTGGGGGTGACCTTGGGTGAGCTTTCCATCAGGCCCCTGTGGTGTCTGCTCACGGAGCAAGTCTAGGCTCTCTGGTGGTGGGCAGTAGGGGGCTGGGAGAGGCCCCAGCCTTTTCCTACAGAGAAACTCGCTGTTGGTGAATGGGAGGCATGCTCACCCACTTGGAGGAGACTCTGGCTTTGAAAGGCTGTTGGAAAGGGAAGCCAACACGTGGGAGGGAGCCAGGTTTTCTTCTCATGTCTTCTTTCCATGTGTTTTGGTTCTGTGTGAAAGCAGACGTGTCTGGTTGCCAGCTTTGGCAGGAGAAGCTGAATTCCATGAGCACTTACCAGTCACATTAGAAACTGATTGAGACTACACCCAATTTTTAGAAATTGTCTGACTTGTAGGTCTGAATTTTGTAAGCTTTAGAAAATGTGTATATATGTAATATATATGTGTACGTATGTGGGTTTTTTTGAGAGAGGGTCTCACTCTGTCACCAGGCTGGAGTGCAGTGGTGTGATCTTGGCTGCAACGCAGGCTGGAGTGCATTGGTGTGCAGCTCACTGCAGCCTCGACCTCCCAGGGTTGGGTAATCCTCCCACCTTAGCCTCCCAGGTAGCTGGGACTACAGGTACATGCCACCAGACCCAGCTAATTTTTGTATTTTTCGCAAAGATGAGGTCTCACTATGTTGCTCAGGCTGGTCTCGAACTCCTGACTTCAAGTGATCTGCCTGCCTCGGTCTCCCAAAGTGCTGGGATTACAGGGTGAGCCACTGCACCCGGCCAGTGTTTTTTTTTTTTTTGGTGGTAAAATACACATAACATGAAGTATATCATTTCAGCTGTTTTTGATGTGTACAGTTCAGTGCATTAAGCACATTCACATTGTTGTCCATCCATTTTCGTCATCTCCATCAGAAACTCTGTACCCGTTCAGTAGCTCCTCATTCTGCCTTTCCCTGGTAACCTCTATTCTACTTTCCGTCTCTGATGTATGTGTGTCTTTAATTTAGCAGGATGTGCGCTTTCATTCCAAATACTTCACAGAAGAGCTAAGAAGAATTTTTATAGAGGACACTGACTCAGAGACTGAGGATTTTGCAGGATTTACGCAGAGTGATCTGAATGGAAAGACTAACCCAGAAGTAATGGTAATAATTACAACAGGAAGGGATGTGGGCGGTAATGTTTTTAATCCTGTTTCTTAAAGAGTTTTACTTGTAAGAAGTCACTTCACAAGTGAAAAGATTTTTCTTACATATTTATCTCACAAGCAGTTAACATAACCTAAAAAAATTGCTCCTGGAAGGCTAATCCCTGGTCCACCAGTCCATTATTCTCTTAGAGAAAATCCATTCATCTTCTCTTCGTGCCTAAGGGGTTTTTTGGGATGTGTCCCAGGCGTCCTTTATTGTCCTTCTCAAAGAATTTATCTCTCCTGGCCAGGCGCGGTGGCTCATGCCTGTAATCCCAGCACTTTGGGAGGCTGAGGCAGGTGGACCTGAGGTCAGGAGTTCAAGACCAGCTTGACCAATATGGTGAAACCCCATCTCTCCTCAAAATAGAAAAATTAGCCGGGCATGGTGGCGGGCACCTGTAATCCAAGCTACTCGGGAGGTGGAGGCAGGAGGATTTCTTGAAGCCGGGAGGCAGAGGTTGCAGTGAGCTGTGATTGAGCCACTGCACTCCAGCCTGGGTGACAGAGCGAGACTCCATCTCAAAAAAAAAAAAAAAAGAAAAAGAAAAAAAAATTATCTCAAAAGTTTCTTAAACCTCTTTTATCTAAAAGTTTATCTTAGAGTGACAACTTTCTTGAGATACTTTCTTACTGTGTGTGAAGTGACAGTTTTTGGTTTGAAGTTAATTTGGCAAAAATTTGGCTGTGGTAGAAACTTGGTGTTCCCCATGCATTGTGGATTTGGATTTGTCATGCTTTTTAGTGTTAAAGGTGACCCAGGCCTGCCTGGATTCTGGAGGCAAGTCTACTCTCAGCACTTCCTATGAACAGACTTGTTAGTTATTTGTTTTATCCTGCACAGTTAGGCTAGTTTACTGCCCACTCGTGTTTGAATCTGAAGGTAACTTTAAGGCACAGCCTTCGGATTTAAGTGCAGAAATGTTTTCTGCTAAAAATAGCATACATTTATGCAAAAAATAAACATGCTACTATCTTCTTCAGTATGAAGATGGAACGTAGAGTTTAAGCCTCTTTCTTCACAGCCAGAAGCTGCTAAGGACTAACTTTTGGCAGAGACTGTGTAGAGGTATAAATAAGCCGTGACTCCTAGCGTGCCTTGTCCCTCACCTGTCCTAGGAGAGAATGTAGAGCATAAAAGCCCGCATGGTAGGCTGCTTCGTTTGATGGTGATTTTTTGCTATGAGTAGCAACATAGAGCTGTGCCAGCCTGGAGGCCCCAGGTCTCCTTTGGCTTTCTTTGCAGAAGCTGTTTGTGTGGCAGTTCCATCAGTTCTGGCCAGCAAGTCCCCAGCTTCTTGCCAGCACGATATTAAGATCCTTCTAAAACCCTAATGGGCATCATCTGTTAGCGATGTACTTATTTTCTGTTCTTTAGTGAAGTGATGTCTGGTTATTTGAAGCATTTGTGTTTCTAGTGAGAGAAAGTGAATTACCCCAGAAGTCTTCCTCCCACCTGCCCCCAAGTCTATGGACTGTGATGTGTTACATAGATCACGATGTAGCTTACAGTTCAGCACAGGCCCCTGCAAATTTTATTTTAGAATCCAGTGAGAAGAAAAGCATTGTTGCCTCCCAGCCCAGCCTCCTGCCCACCGCTGTGGGAACTGGCGAACCTATCTTTCTTGATAATGGGACATTGCTGTAACCTTGGTTTCCAGGGGTCTGCTGGCCGGATGTGAAATAGCCACATCCACGTACTACACTTGTGCTCTTCTCTCGGGTCTGATTCTGGGCTGTTGTTTCCTTCCTTCAGGCCTCTGTAGTGAGCTGTTCCATCTGGTAAAGAGAGGCCTGTAGATGATGAGGATGGTAGATAAATGGATCAAAACTGAAGTTCTTCCCTGACAGTGTCCCCTAAAATTGGGTTCCTTTGCAGTACACCATTTTGAATTCTGAAGCTATTAATATGGAAAGTTCAGGGTATTAAAAAAATGGATAAATCAGTGCCGTATAGTCTTATTTCTCACTTGGCTTGGTGTGGCTATACCAGGGTTGGCAGTTATCTGCGTTTTTTTTTTCTCCCTGTGTCTTATTTCTAACTTTAGTCCAACGAGAATTTGGGGTTGATGGTGGTCACTGGGGAGGAAGCAGCGTCCCTGAACTGATCCTGGGTCCACATTGGTGCCATTCCATGTTCTTGGTAGATTTTCAGAATTCTCAGATAATGGTTCCCAAAGTCTTCTAGCTTGTGGTCATGGAAGGATACCCAGAAGACGTCCTAGATCTCACATACTTATACCTGTCTCTGTACCGCTGCTAAGAGTCCCGTCACATCCAAGCTGTCACCTAGGTGATGTATCCGTTACTGCCTTCCATATTTACTGTGTTCTCACTTGTAAAACGGAGCAATGTTTTTGAATGCTGGAGACCTCTACCGTGTGGAATTTGAAAACGTCAGGTGAGGATTTCTTGAGATGACTGAGTGGTGTTTTGCTACAACCTGTAGAGCTTTCTGACCTGGTTTCACCTCATGGCTCTGAGGGTTCCAGAGAAGGGAAAGGTGCCCCTTGACTGAGGACCCAGTGGCAGGTCATCTGCCTGCTCTGGGTCACTGCCCTGAGGTGCAGTCAGCTCTCCCGCCCTGTTACTCAGGAGTCTGGTTCCTGCTATTTAGAGACCAGTCAGCATTTTTCCCCCGTTGCATCCTTTCCTGTCTGAAGATCACGTCTGTCATGCTGCTGTCTCTCCTTTTCTGTGACTGTCTCTCCTCTTGCTGGTGCTCCCTGGTTGTCCCATGGTGGAGGAACCCACCCTGTCAGTGTTTTGCTTACAGCCCTCATGCTCTGAATGGAACCTAGTTCTGTCATGGGTGTGATGGTGCACAGTTCAGTAGTAGGTTGTCTGCTCTTTGATTTTATTCATCAACCAATTTCTTGCACATTTAAAGGAAATTCAGAGGGAACTCATAATATGAAGGGGAAGCTTTTCATTTTTCATGTTTTTTCTCATATGCTGTCAGTTGTTTTAAATGCATGTCTTTTTTGTGGGTCTGTAACAGTGTCTTTGTGCTTTTTCTTGCTCTTATTTTATTAGGTCGTGGAGTCAGATTTGAGTGATGATGGCAAAGCATCTTTGGTGAGTGAGGAAGAGGAAGATGAAGAAGAAGATAAGGCTACCCCGAGAAGAAGCAGGTCTAGAAGAAGTAGTATTGGTCTTCGAGTAGCCTTTCAGTTCCCCACCAAGAAGCTGGCCAACAAACCAGATAAAAACAGTTCTTCCGAGCAGTTGTTTTCTAGCTCACGCTTACAGAATGAGAAAAAAACAATTCTTGGAAGAAAGAAAGGCCGTAGACAGGTGATACAAAGGGAAGATTCTACCTCTGAGTCTGAGGATGACTCTCGGGATGAGAGCCAGGAGAGTTCAGATGCTTTGCTGAAAAGGACCATGAACATCAAGGAGAACAAAGCCATGGTGAGGCTTCACGGAGGGCGTCCTGGGAGTTGGCACCAGGCTCTGGCAGCAGTTGCTGGGCTCCCAGAACCACTTTGAACCACTTCGCTCCTATAGCTGCTGCTGTTGCTTTGGCTTCTGTCAAGAAAATATTCTTTGGGTATTGTGTATCCTTTTACTTTTCCAGAACCCAAAGCAACTATTACGTGATCAGCTCTGGTTTGGGAACAGAAAGAGATTCCCCAGGACCATTTTTAGCACCTACATGGTGCCATAATGCTGCTTACTGTTGACCAAGCTAAGTTCTAAGTATGTAGTTGTGTTGGGGATGAGAGGGGCTGAACAACTGGCCCATTCCCAGCAGAGTAAAGCAGGGGAAGTGGGATGTCACCAAGTCCACTGAGGAGTTGCAAGGAGCAGGTTGGGCAGGTAGCTTTTCACCACAGAACCATTCTTTTATGGTGACTGGCACTGGTTCTGAGACTCCTGAAGGAATGGAAGAGGTCTAGGAATTAAAACAACCTCAACAGTGTTAATTCACTCTAAAATGTCTTCGTTAGAACAATGAATGGAACAAGGTGAAATCTTTGTAACATATATTTGGTTTTTCTATATGTAATCAATTACTATTAATCTGATCATTGTAGAGAATCATTGTTTGCTTCATAATTGTTTATCTACAGAGTTTTTTTTTTTAATAGTTCTACCACTTATCACTTTTAGCATTTTGGTGATTTTTTAATCTTTTCCTTTTAAAAAAAGAATGATGTAGTGATACTGTATATGCAAGCTTATATGTCTAATATAAATTACTTACAAAAATGGAATGCCTACTTTCGGGTTATTTTTATCCTAAGTAACATTTTTACTTAGCTAAGGGAAATTTTCAGCACTGTATCCATCTGCATCTTTAAAATAAGAGCTATTTTCTGTATGTTTTTTTTGGTGGCACTCATATAATTGTATAAACTAAAACGAATCCTAATTAAATTCTCTGGCATATTAATGCCTATTATTTGGTATTAGTTCACGTAGGAATGTCTTCATAAATGACTTTGATTGATGAGAAATTAATCTATTTAAAGAATCAGATTTTTGGAGCTCTAAATAACCCTCGAAATAATCTAATTGAGTTTTTTCTTCTTTGAACATCCTGAAACTTGAGAACGTGTGCAAAATGAATTGTCCCAGGGTCACACTGCCTTGGATTAGCCTCTGAGTCAGGATCGGAACCTCATGCTCCAGGTCTTGATCATTCCAGGACTGTTTTCATAGTGTTGTGTTGTCCTTATATATAAGGAATAGGCTAGTGTTCATTCATGTGAATGATGACATCAGCATCTCAGGTCTGGAGATACAATCTTTACATGTGAGGTTAAAAGTATAACTGCTGTGGGTTATATAAACTATTCAAGTTAGGTTTCTTATGGTAGCAAAATGGAAGACTTGAGATAGGTGTTGGATGACCTAACCCTGGAGCACTATTTTTGTAAGATCCTTTCTTTTGTTCTGAACTTCAGCTTGCCCAGTTATTGGCGGAATTGAACTCGATGCCAGATTTCTTCCCAGTACGAACCCCAACCTCAGCTTCTGTAAGTAGAACTCCTTATAATTATACCAATACTGATATATGGTGATCAGCCACCAGACGGCTTTTATCGCGAGAGTCCCCAGTTGCCTCTGTCTGCGCTCTTGATTTCAGAGGAAGAAAACAGTGAGGCGGGCCTTCTCGGAGGGACAGATCACGCGGCGCATGAACCCAACCCGGAGTGCGCGGCCTCCTGAGAAGTTTGCTCTAGAGAACTTCACTGTCTCAGCCGCTAAATTTGCAGAAGAGTTTTACAGCTTCCGAAGAAGGAAGACAATTAGTGGGGTATTTTCTGACTAATACATGAATTAGTTTTTGTCTGAGCTACCATTCCTCCAAATGTGAACGCACATCACTGTCACCCCAGGGATGGTTCTGACCCCGTGGGTATGTGGCAGCTGAGAACTTGCATTTCTCTCTGCTTCCCAGGTGATGCCATTGCTCCTGAGATCACACTTTGAGAAGCAGCCCTGGTCTAAGCTGGAGGTCACAGAGAGAGTCTTTTATCCAAGCCGAGCTGAGAAGCAGCTCATTTGTTAGAAGCCTGCTTTACTCTCTGCTGCAGGCAGTAAAAGCCTGTCCACAGCTCCAGTCAGCTTTGTGGTGTCCACTTTGTGGAAAAGTGCAGTGATTCCTCGTTGCCGTTCTGTTTTAGGCATGAGGCGTTTCAAGTGCTTTCAGTTTGGAGGGAGAAACTTTGGACTCATTTGTGGGTTTGGCTGTTCAGTGTGGTTCACCTCTCCACAGAGTTTACAGCAAAGAACCAAAAACCTTGAGTTTTCTCCTTTATGATTGTATCGCCTTGCTGAGAAGGAAGCTTGGCAGGTGGCAGGAGCTCAGTAAATAACTAAATGAAATGGCTGCAAGGAAATAGAAGAGGGACAGGGTTAACATTAATGGTGCTAGATCTTTGAGAGTTTAAAATATTTATAATTTTTTTTATAACTGCTCAACACATCTCACTCCGTGTTCTGCTTGTGTTCATTGTGCAGGGGAAATGCCGGGAGTACAGACGACGTCACCGTATATCTTCTTTTCGGCCAGTGGAGGATATCACCGAAGAGGACTTAGAAAATGTTGCCATAACTGTTCGAGATAAAATCTATGATAAAGTTCTGGTAAATTATATATTATGAGTAATTTGTATGATTGTCATTCTTATTGGGAGTCTAAGGCATTGGTATTTGAAATCTCACTTGTTTTTAAACTCTATCAGGGCTTATGCCATCTCACCAAGGGCTCAGAGCCAGGCTCTGAATTGGAGGGTCAAGGGTCAGCTGTACCTGGGAAAGGGGAGGCAGCCTAGTGCAGTAATTCCCATCGGGACAGCGGTCTCTCTTAGGGATGTGTAGAATCTGGGGGAAGGGAAGGATATAGTTTAAAAGGGATTTTTATATGTAACTGTTATGGTTTAAGTATATAGTTTTATGTTTTAAATATTGAAAAAAGTATATTGGGGGGTAATATAACCATAGAAAATAAAGTTTGGCAGAATATCTTTGGTAGGAAATGGGTTAAATTTCTTCTAAATGGTGATTTAGAGGGAGGCTTTGCGTTCTGCATTTTTTTGTGTTTTTCTGGATATGTAACGGGACGTTGTCAAGTTTTAAATTTAGTTGCCAATATTTAAAAAAAAAAAAAATAGATTTCACACTGAAGATATCCAGGTCTGCAGAGCTAGGCTGGGGCCGAGGTGATGCCACCCAAGGCTCATTGCCCCTCAGTCACCTGTCACCTTTCAGGGGTTCTGCCACCCCTGCCTCAAGCTTGTCTCTGGTCTCTCTTCCTGACAGCCTGATCATTTCATTCCTTCTGGGTCTCTGCTCAGCCTCATCTGACCTAATATGCTTCTCTGGCCACAGACCTGTGATGGTTACATTCTAGAGCAGTGGTCCCCAACCTTTTTGGCACCAGGGACTGATTTTGTGAAAGACAGTTTTTCCATGGATTTGGGGGGCGGGAAGGGGATGTTTCAGGATGAAACTGTTCCACCTCAGATCATCAGGCATTAGATTCTTATAAAGGGTGCACAACCTAGATCCCTCACATGTGCAATTCACAATAGAGGGTTTGTGTTCCTATGAGAATCTCATGCTGCCGCTGATTTGACAGGAGGCAGAGCTCAGGCGGTAATGCTCACCCACCCGCTGCTCACTTCCTGCTGTGCAGCCCGGTTCCAAACAGGCCACAGACTGGTTCTAGCCTGGGCGCTGGGGACCCCTGGTCTAGAGACGATGCTGTGGTTCTTAGGAAAACAGTCCTGCTTGATTCGGAGACAGGGTTATTTCTTCATATACTTGGAAATGCACATGATGGCATCTGGCCTCAATGGGCATCAGCATATCCCTGTGTTCACCTGCTCACTGCCTTCCCCCTGTAGGGTAACACGTGCCATCAGTGTCGACAAAAGACCATCGACACCAAGACAGTGTGTCGGAACCAGGGTTGCTGTGGTGTGCGAGGACAGTTCTGTGGACCATGCCTGCGGAACCGCTATGGGGAGGATGTCAGATCGGCATTGCTGGACCCGGTAGGAGCAGTGTTTGCATTTGTTGTAAATTGTACTGGTGAAGGAAGCAAGCTGAAGATGGCCCTCCTGGGTTCTCACCGGGAACTGGGAGCTCCGGAACTCTGGTTTTTCGCTTCCATTTGTATCTTAAGTCTCCAGGGAAAATGAAAAATAGGGATTCCTTCTGGAAGGAGAGCAAGCTGACCAGTGAATAGAAGAATTTATGTTAGATTTTCCATTGTCAGAGCAAAACTTGCTCACAGTCCTCTAGTTTTGTACAAGTAATCCCTGTACCTGTCCTTCAGCAAAGTGATTTCCCTCTGATTTGTTTTTCCTGGGCCAGGCTGAGAGGGAGGTGGAGATTGCAGTATAGAGTGCTCTCTGTGTGCCTGGCACTGTGCAAGCTGTCGCTCACTCTGTTATCATAAATTTGTTTAATCCCATGAAATAGGTGTATAACCTCTCTCAGCTCCCTCGGTAAAATGAGACATAGTATCATGGTGAGTAGGCACGACTTTGAGCCTGGGGTAGTCCTGCTCCCAAGTGTGACCTCTTAGGCAGCAGTCATGGGGTAAATATATCATCCTCAATTGACAGACAAACTGCTGCTCAGGCTAGTCATTCAACAATAAGCACACATTGAAAGGGCTGAAATTCATACCTTGATGTTTTGGAAACCTTGTGCTCCTAAACCAGGGCAGACATCCTGGGCCTGTGACCTGCATGCCCACACAGGGCCCTGTGCTTGGCCAAATGCTTGTGAAAATCTCCATAATTTTTAAGCAGGGAGCCCTAAAAGGTGTCATTTTTCAGTGTTTGCATGTAACGTGGGGGTGATCAGCCTTCCTGCCTTGTGAGGAGCCCCCTGGGACGTAGACTGAAAGATGCCATGTGATTAAAGGTTGGAGGAGAGGCCAGCTGAGCCATTCTGGATCCGAATCCCAGTTCTTGCCAGAGCCTGTAGATAATGAGGGAAGTGTCTCCTGTCATCTCTCTGTTAGGATTGGGTGTGTCCCCCCTGTCGTGGGATCTGCAATTGCAGCTACTGTCGGAAGCGTGACGGCCGCTGTGCCACAGGAATCCTCATTCATCTGGCCAAGTTTTATGGTTATGACAATGTTAAGGAATATCTGGAGAGGTAAGTCAGTCTCTAGCAGCTTACAAAACAGCTTGAAATCCCCAGGCTGAGCACAGGAGACCCTCTTGGCAAGTAGTTGTTGCCTTCCCGTGTGACTTATATAAACCATGAGTGCCATCCATTCTGTATCTATCTATCTATCTGTTTGCATTGGAAAAGCTCAGGCCTGATATTTTCCCTATTAGAGAATATTCTCCTTTGCTAGATTTTTCAACTCAACTCCACGTTGCCTTTAACCAAAATTTCTCCTTGAGGTGTATGACAGAAATGGAAGAAGTAAACAAGGCAGGCTGAGGGGGAAGACACAGATTATGAAGAGGGAGCCATAATCCTAGTGCAGAGAGAGAGTTCAGGGCAAGAGGACAGAATGTGAGCCACAAGTTTCATTTATGTAATAAACTCTGAATCGTGGTTCTGGAATGCAGGAGTGAGGCAAGTCATGCTTGGGGCATACTACACTGGAGGGTGTACCAATATTGATGCATAAATTGTCAGGATTTCGAGTGTCAGGAGATGTGGGTTCTGGCTTTGTACTCTTAGATGATTGTGGAACCTCTCAAGCCTAGAATGCTGTTTGTGTATTTGTACAACTTACCAAATACTTCTCATCTTTTTCTCAGCTTACAAAAGGAGCTGGTAGAAGACAATTAAGAGGAAAACAGAACCAGCCACCTCACCATAGAGTACTCCAACAAGACGTGCATACCATTTGTGCCTAAGATTTTTTTACAGTTGTGTTTTTATACAGAAATTCTTTGTAGAAATTACTGTTTTTTTTGTTAAAGACTGTTTATATGCTTAAAAAGATTTCTCAGGAAGACAGCAGAGCAGAGGAATCTATATAGATGTATGCACAGACCTGTTTGTATGCTGAACTTTGTTAAAAATAACTGCCAGTGATTAAAAAGCACAATTTAAATGGGGTGGGGTTAAAGTTCAGGTAAGTGAGAGAGAAAACATTGTATGAGCAGCTCCTGCCTTGATCTGTCTTTGGCTTCCCAAACAGTAACTCCAGGCCCAGTTTGCCTTAGCACGAGTGACCACAGCTTAATAGACCACACACATCGTTTAACCTGCTCTTGGTCATTGGAAATTTACACTGAACAAAGTGCAATTAACTGCAGAACAGTTTTATTTTTATTAAAACTTGACTGAACAAAAGGGGACCGTCAACATTGTAGACACTGGTGGCCTCACAGAGTGCTAGCCTCTTCCTTCAGGACTCACCTGGGGCCTGCTGCTATACTTTACTTTTTAATTTAATTTGTTGTTTAAAAATTAATCAATCTCCCTTCTTTCTGGCTGCATTGCTTTTGCATGTTCAGGTACTTTTTTTCGAGATGGAGTCTTATTCTGTTGCCCAGGCTGGAGTGCAGTGGCGCAACCTCGGCTCACTGCAACCTTTGCCTCCTGAGTACCTGGGACTATAGTCGTGTGCCACCACGCCTGGCTAATTTGTTGTAGTTCTAGTAGAGATGGAGTTTCACCATGTTAGCCAGGATGGTATCGATCTCCTGACCCGCCCACCTTGGGCTCCCAAAGTGCTGGGATTGGGATTACAGGCGTGAGCCACCGTGCTCAGCCCTGAATAAGTTTCTAATATTTTTTTCTGACTTTCACTCCCCTTTCTTCACTTTTAAGAATGCACGTGTGAGTTACTAAAAAGTTATAATAGAATACATTAATGTGCACGGGAACAGTGCAGCAACACGCTAGAAAATCCTCACTGCAGTCCAGCTGAGGCTAGAGGAACCAGTGTTATCTTACGCTTCTAGCAGCAGAGCCACTCCGGCTAGAACCCATTTTGCAGTCTTCTCTTTGCTCTTCAGCCTGAAGGTCCAGATGTAGCTGGGGCCTCTCAGTTTGGTTCTATACACAGGGCACTCGTAGGTCTGTTTGGTTTCTTGTCTGTCCACGGGGGTGGCTTTTGCAAAGATGACCGGCATAGGGCATGCCAGCTCCTTGAGACGGGCTTCAACAATGGTTCCTGATTGGGTGTCCCAGCGGGCGCCTATGGCAAAAACACAACGGTTGCAATTGTGTGGCAGGTTGCTACTGATGATCAAGTTGTTTGATGTAATAAACATTCAACATTCTGGTTTTGTCATATTTTTGCCTGTCAGTGGTATTTTTACTGAGCTGGCCGCACTGAGCTTTGAAAGGTAGGTTACCCTGCCTGCAGCAGAGGCACTGCTTTGCTTCCATGCATAGTGGCTAAACTTTTCTGTGGGAGTAAGCTGATTTTATGAAATGGGATTCTAAGAGAATTCACATACATTAAACTAGTTTGCCCTCCCTTTAAATCTTCAGTTCACCACATTTCCTCCCCGTTGCACCTTATTCTCTTACACCAAGTTCCAGTTGTTCATTTACATCAGAACTTGTGGCACTTGCTTTAAAGTGAAAAAGGAACATCTTGGTAGGAACTAAGTGTCCTGTGGAATAAATGCATGGCCAGATAAATTTGGAAAATATTGCATAGTCTAACCCCCTTTTAGAGATTCACCCCATGCAGTAGCATCTTCAAGGCTTGGAGAAGTCTTGTAGTAAAATATTAGAGCAAATTTACTGACAGCTTTTAAACAGTAGAAGAGAAAGATTTTGAAATGATTATATTGAAAAGCAAAATAATGTAAATTCAGTCTAATGTTATTCAGTGGCATTAACACCCAGATATATGTGCAAAATTTAAGTGATAGCCATCACCCCAAATATTACAGTTTGGTTCACAGTGGACATACATCCCAGCATTTAAATTATTTAAGAGGAAGAAATGAAATGAGATAATGACTAGCATAAGGTTACTGTGTGAGTGAGGAGATGCTGAGAAACAGTAAGCAGAGGACAAACACGGATCTGAACCTGAGTAAGAAAAGGTTCCCCACTTACCCCTTGGGGTGTCTTACCCTCCATGAAGAGTCCGTGGAGGTATGCACCTTCCCTTGGCGGGTGGCCATAATCTTCCTTTGTTTTTTTGGTAACATCAACAGTCAAGCACGTTTTATCCAGTGGCCACTCATTTTTTCGAGCCATCGTCTGCATGATTGCTTTGGAAATAATATAACAAAAATTGAATAGGATAAAAGTGTTGCATATAAGGTTCCCAGGAGCTACCAGTAAATTGAGGCATCCTTTAGTCCCATATAGGGTGTTTTAGGTTCTTGGGCATTCGCACATGGCTGCGCTGGAGCAGGGGTTGGCCAAGGCCTGCAGGACAAGCTCACTGTTTCTGTAAATGGTTTTATTGGAATAGCCACAGCCATTTGTGTATTGTCTGTGGTTTTCGCACTACAGTAGCAGAGTAGCTATGTGGCCCTTTCCAGAAAATGTTTAATAGAGCACACCGTGCCCCACCTCACTTGGCTGCTCTTGCTGCTATAGGAGGCCCTTTCCCTCCTGCTGCTACTCGCCTGCCCAGGACTCTGTTTCCTCTATAGCTGCTCGTCCTTTCTATAATGGCTGCTGCTTGAGGATTGGTGAGCAGGTCAAGGAGACACCGTCATAGGTAAACAGCAGGGCTTCTGGTTAGGGTGTGGTCCTGTGTGCATCAGGGACTGCACTGCCTCAGCCCTTACCAGTTAAGAAGGACTGAGGGTTGAAGAAGCCAGAGAGCCACACGACAGCCGGAAGGGTAAGGTCTTGTGTCCAAGTATCGAGTTCTCGGCATCGCAGGAGGAGGTCATTGAACCTGGTTTATGGGAGGTAGGAAGAAATAAACTTGCTGTTCAGTAAAATAGCCATTTTCCAATATGTTCTGGTGTGGGCGGTTAGGGCAGGGTGGCGGTGGAGGAGGAGAAGTATACCACTGCTAGCTGGTAAAATCCTTCCCTGACAATTTGCAGGGCACTGTCCCTTTAAAGGGCTAGTTTGTTTCCCATTGGAGACTTCATGCCTGTAGCGCTTATATTAGAGCAAGATACACTGAGGAATGTGGAAAACTGATTTCCATTTATGCAACAGCTTTCATTAGAGCCTCTTCATGCTGTGTGGTGACTATACAAAGGTCATCACCGTATTACTTGGACAGACAAGCGCCAACTTGGAGGTATGGACAGGGTGTCTGAGGACCAGGGATGGCAAGGCTGTGATGGTGGTTACAAGACCAGAGTTGCCAGGAAAGCTGACTGATAGGCAGAGGGTACAGCACGTGCGGAGGCAGTGGAGCACGTGATGGCAGTCTAAGGACGTGCGGTAGCTGCCTGAAAGTGGGGAGGAAAAGGTTAATAAGGAAAACAAGTCAGCCATGAGTGGCATGCCGGTGGTTTGAGAAACGCTGCTGTTATGTACATGTTCTCTTCTCGGCTCCTCACAATTGGGCAAGGTAGGAAGTATCTGCAGTTAACCTGTAAGGAAGCTGGCTCACAGAGGCTAGGGACAGATGAACCTCTTTGATAAAATTAAGAGACAAGTGAAACCTTGAATTGTCAGTTTCAGAGGCTGCTTAAAGGGGACCAGGAGAATGGAGTAGAGAGAGCATAGCCTCAACGTAAAAGCCAGAGTTCTCCAGAAGGTAAGGCTGGCACTGAAGTTTTCTAGGACCTTGTCTGCTTCAGAGTTGCAAAGGAAGTGGGGGTGAATGAGGAAACACCCTGACAAACCACATGGCAGAAAATGTCTGCCTGAGATATTTGGCTGACTCTGGGCTGTGAAGAAGAAAAGGCTCAGAATGTTCACGTTCAAACTTACGTCACCACAAGGAAAACTCCTGTGTCTGGACCTATATTAAGTTCTTCCAGACAGCTGGATCAGAAAAAGCATACTCGACGATAAGAAGAAGAAACAGTATAGGCACCACACAAAGGAAAAAGGCGAATAATAAGAAAAGCAAAGGCAGGAAGACATTTCTCTCAAAATGTTGCCATCATGAGGATAAACACTGCAGCCAATTTGTAACAACTAAAACAAGTGATTGTTGATACAAACAAGATCATGACTTAGAAGGGATCAGGTAGGAAACAGTAAGGAAATTAAGTTTGAAGACCCCAGATAAGAAGTAGAAAATATAATTATAGAAATGAAAGCAAAAGTGAAACAATGTAAGGGAGAATAATAAAAACAAATGGAAATAAAGAGGTAAAGGGTTAGAGTGAAAGCAATAAAATGAAAGCTGAAATGAGGCCAGACATGGTGGCTCACATCTGTAATCCCAGCACTTTGGGGAGGCCGAGGCAGGTGGATCACTTGAGGTCAGGTGTTCAAGACCAGCCTGGCCAACATGGTGAAACCCCATCTCTACTAAAAATAACAAAAGTTGGCTGGGCATGGTGGCACATACCTGTAATCCCAGCTACTAGGGAGGCTAAAGGCAGGAGAATCGCTTGAACCCGAGAGGCAGAGGTTGCAGTGAGCTGCGATCATGTCACTGCACTCCAGCCTAGGCAACAGAATGAGAATCTCTCAAAAAAAAAAAAAAAAAAGTGTAATTCTAGAAAATTTGAGTTTTCCTAAATTATACCTTTGAATCTATACAATCAAGGGCACATCATGTTCCAAGAAAATTTGGTAGAGAGTAATCAATACTAAAATATAAAGAATAATACGAACAATAAAGAATCCCTGGATGGCCAGGGGAAAACATGAAGCCATTTATAAAGGGAAAAGAAGTATGCTAGCTTTTGACATCTCCACAGCAGCATTTGACAAGAGGAGAGTGATGGCTACAAAGGCCTCCAACTGAGGGTGTTATTATTTTTTAATAACTAACCAAACTGTCATTCAGGTATAGACAGAAGAGTATATGGCATGAAAAACCACCAGCAAATCCAACAAACAGGAAGGTTTACAACCCAGGAAATAGAGAAGTCTTGAAGAAAATACTTATTTGTAAGTATATTTAAACTTCTCAGGAACAGAGAATAATAGTCATAAAAACGAAAACAGGAAATTATAAAACTAAGCTAGGCACCCTTCCAAAAATATAAACACCCTGGAACTGATCATTATGGACGATGAAATATATTTTATTTTTTGAGACAGGGTCTTGCTCTGTCACCCAGGCTAGAATGCAGTGGCATGATCATGGCTCATTGCCCCCTTGAGCTCTTGGGCTCAAGCAGTCCTACCACCTCTACACCTTGGGTAGCTAGGACTACGGTCGCATGCCGCCACACCTGGCTGATTTTTATTTTATTATTATTGTTTTTTAGAGACAGGGTCTCATTATGTTGCCCAGGCTGGCTTCAAACTCCTGGGCTCAAGTGATCCTTCTGCCTTGCCCTCCCAAAGTGCTGGGCATGAGCCACTGCGCCCAACCTGGACAATTAAATCTAAATAAGAGAAGAAACAGATTGGAGACGGTTGAAGATATAATGAAGATCACCCAGAACTGATGAAGTCTACAAGTATACAGCCGAGAGACACACTGAAAACGTTAAGAGGTCAGGCAGGTAAATGTAGACATGAGGAGAATGTGATATTCAGAGAAAAAAGTGCTAAGACTTTTTCAGAATAAAAGCTATGGATGGAGTCTCATATTTATGACAGTACTTTAAAAATCCACACCTCAATACAACAGTAAAATTGTTGAACATCAAGGGTAAAGAGAAACATTTTAAAACTTTACTTGGGAAGGAATGGCACATATATAAGACCAGATCCACCCTCTACAATCAATGCTAGAAAACCATGGAGTTAGAACATCAAAGTCCTGAAGGAAAAATAATTGTGTCCTATAATTCTACGTATAAGTAAACTATCAATCAAGAATGAGAGTGCGGTGAGGACAGTTTCAGATATACAAGATGATTTACACCCCCCACCCCCCAAGCCCTGCTCTATATTTTATACTCTGATAAAAAAAAAAGCCCAGAACAAGATACCAAAAAAGCAATGATGAGCAAAGAAATCAGTACAGTATATTAAAGCAAAAATAATGACTGACCACAAACAAAACAGAACAAACATAATGTGGCTTAAAATAAGGTGGAACTACAATTCCAGACCAGATGGAGGCTGATGTTCAGAGGGAAGCTAAAGGCTCTAACATTGTGTTAGAAAAATCAAAAGTGTGGGCCAGGTGCGGTGGCTCATGCCTGTAATCCCAGCACTTTGGGAGGCTGAGGCGGGCGGATCATGAGGTCAGGAGATCGAGACCATCCTGGCTAACACGGTGAAACCCCGTCTCTACTAAAAATACAAAAAATTAGCCGGATGTGGTGGCAGGCGCCTGTAGTCCCAGCTACTCGGGAGGCTGAGGCAGGAGAATGGCGTGAACCTGGGAGGTGGAGCTTGCAGTGAGCCGAGATCGCGCCACTTGCAGTGAGCCGAGATCGCGCCACTTGCAGTGAGCCGAGATCATGCCACTGCACTCCAGCCTGGGCGAGAGAGTGAGACTCCGTCTCAAAAAAAAAGAAAGAAAAGTCAAAAGTACGCGTGCTACAATGTAAAGAGTCTCCACTAAAATAATAGGAATGGTACAGGAATAGTTGAGGTTCATGGAATAATGATTTGGGAAAGCAGGGGGAAAGAAACTCAGCACCAAAAAGCCAGGAATAAACAGCTTTGTGAAACTTCCTGAATTGTTTGCCAAAACCAAGGGCAATTAGGTGTAACATCAGCACAGATTACCTTCAGTAATCTGTGAATTTCTGCCCTAGCTTTGTGACACATCTCTGCAGTTATACCCCCAGTCTAGTTTACTGCATACTGCATACCATATTACAAACTTTCAAAAGTTGTCTATGAGAAGACATAGGAATCTCAGGCTTGCAAAGTAAAGTTCTAAGATGACACAAAGGCAAATTCAAGTTGCTTTCCATGGCCATTTAACTCTTAACAACTCAGTAAGGGGATTCTATTGCCATCTACATTTTTCAGATTTAAAAAAGAGACAGGTTATTTTGTCTAAGATCATGTATCAATGAGTGAGTGGCAGAATTTGAATCTTGCTCTGACCCTGTCTTTTAACTGATTTTTACCTTTGATGGAATATACCAAGTAAACTCAAATGAAATTGGTGGAAGAGTTTTTTACGGTTACAGGTTGAGTACAGTCACAAAGCTCAGTCTGCATAGTTCTTAGGAGGCATTATTCAGAACACTAACCCAGCACCGAGGCTGCTCAGGGCCAGTGGCAGTGAGGATGGGGTAGCTTACCACTGGGCTAGGCCATAAGTAGAAGGATAAGCCAGTTTGCTCCAAGTGTCTGGTACCATGTCATAACTCAATGCAAACTGCTGGGCTTCCACAGCAGGAGATAATGCCAATTCCCCCTTGCATGGAGAAAAAAAGCCACATAGTGAATATCTTCCAATGTGCTGAAGTCTGCTATAGCCTAACTTTAAGCTTACCTTCAAACTAAGGTCCAGTTGTTCAAGTGATATACGTATTTCCCGAATGAGAATATTCATCCTCTCACATTCTTGGAAGCAAACAAGAACATATGGGCTTCTATTTGAATTTTTTTGCATTATCTCTGCCATGTTGAACTCTTCTGGAAGTTTCTCCAAAATGTCATCCAAGACATTCTTAACCTTAAATCATTAACACAAAGATTTAGCTCCTTTCTATTTCAGTTTTGGTCATGGTGACTATGTATATCCTCTACTTTTTGAAGTTCCAGAACATATCATACAACTTCTGAAGGTGGCTGCGAATGCATGTGAAGGATGCCTATGGCTCCCAGGAGGTGGGCAGCGTGGCAGTGCCAACTCCCTCAGCTGCCCCATTGGTGCCTCTGCATCAATGCCAGCACTTCCCCTTCCATGGAGCCCCAAATCTAGTCAAGAAGGAGCTACAGTTATCTGCAGTTTATTCACTTAACATTTAGGGAGTACAGAACTGTCATCAACTACATGTTATTTATATGTAAAGATATGATCAGAGGAAGTAGAAGCCTATTATTAGTGTACCATATTTTATAATCTGCTAAATTAAAAAGATCCTTTTAAAAGCCACACAAACCAGGGGCCGGGCACAGTGGCTCACACCTGTAATCTCAGCACTTTGGGAGGCCAAGATGGGCAGATCACTTGAGGTCAGGAGTTCGAGACCAGCCTGGCCAACGTGGTGAAACTCTGTCTCTACTAAAAATACAAAAATTAGCCAGCCATGGTGGAGCATGTCTGTAATCTCAGCTATTTGGGTGGCTGAGGCACGAAAATCACTTGAATCCAAGAGGTAGAGGTTGCAATGAGCCAAGATGGTGCCATTGCATTCCAGCCTGGGCAACAGAATAAGACTGTCTCAAAAAATAAAATAAAAAATAAAATAGAATAAAAGTCACATAACCCAAATAAGCCTTTTAAGTATAAGCAAATTCTCGTGAACTATGATGCTGCCCTCCCAACCATGGCATCCTAAAATTCCTAGAGCAATTTAGGTCAACATTTTTAAAAAAGAAACTTCTATCTTCTGTAATTGTTGCTCTGAAAGAATGAAAGACATATATTAAAGGTATGAGTATGCACATGGTACTCAGATATGCATACTAATTCTATCTAGACAGCTCCACTGAGCTGGAAAAATCAGTCAATATCTAGAAAGGAGAAAAGATGGAAGAACTTTGCCTGTCCTTAGCCTCAGGGAGCTTTCCTTCTTTCCTTGGTTTCTCAGACTACTGCCTCTGGTTCTGACATCACGCCTGCCAGCTGGCATCACTCTGACAGGTAATTTATCAGGTCCTGAAATCTTAAACTCATTTACCGCAGAGGTAGACAGTATATCCAAACGGCCATAAGCATGTGAAAAGATGCTCAATATTACTCCTCAATTGAGGATTGCAAAGTTAAAACCACTGTGAGATATCATTAGCCTTACAAAATCACAAAAAGATAGAGCAAGTGCAACTCACATGCACTGCTGGTGGGAAAGTAACTGGTACAACCACTGGAGAAAACTGATTGGGAATACTATTAAAGCTACACATTATACCCTGTTATCTGGCAATCCCACTTCTGGGTATAGAGAAATGGGTAGTATGAATGGACGCCTTTGGGAGTTACCTTTGCATATTGACTGCAGAAGAATGTTCATGGTTGTGATATTTCTATAAAAGTGAAAAACAAGAAACAACCCAAACATCCATTCACAGTAGAATGAAGAATTTTATATTCGTATAGAATTCAAAACAAAAATGAACCATTGGTACATGAACAACATAGATGAATCTCACACATCCAATGCAGAATGAAAGAAGTTAGACATGGATGAATGCACACTGTATGATTCCATATATTTGGAATCAGGTAAAGCTAATCTGTGATGATAGAGGTAAAGATACTGATTATTTCTCGGGGAGGTGAGGGGTATGTTGACTGATAAGGGGCATGAGTATCTTTCTGGAGTGTTGGAAATGTTATTTTGATCTAGATGGTGGTTATATGAGTAAAACCTAGGTAAAAACTTACTGATTTGCACAATTAAGATTACTACACTTCAGTACAAGTAAGTTATACTTCAATGAAAAAGAAAAGGAAGGAAAGACCCTCTACCTTTTCTTCTGTAGACTGCCCCAGTTCATCACCACTGAGTGCATTCCTGGGCTGCATCTCCAGCAAAGTTCTGAAGAGAGTGTTGGATGTCACTGTCAGGAATTCTATTTCAGCATTTGGGTGGAGGCCATACAGTGCCGGGCTTTCTGGAGGAAGCATCTCCTCTATGTACTGGTGGTAGCCTGCATAATCTAGGTAGGGTGGGGCAGCAAATCCTGGTGCCAGCATCAGTTCATCTTCAATCTTCAACCACAAAGGAAAAGTCAGTTATTCCAAATGTAGGTAGGCATCCATTTTCACTTCCTCAACACTTCAAGAAGACCCTGACAAGAAGGCTCCAGCACAATGCTGTCTGGGTAGCAGGCTCCCTAAACTGTTTTATAATTAACAATTCTGTTCTATATGCAACACCAGACTGATCTCTGGGGAGGATCCCAAGGAACACACATTAATCCTTTCCCTAAGAAGACTCAGTTTGCAGTGTGCATGGGGCAGTGTGATACATGCACACAAAAGGAATGAGCCATCACGGAGCCTGGGCTACCCTATAACACACTCCCATTCATTGATTCTCCCAACCATCCCCATTTCCCAGAGAGGAAATCAAGACTCTGATGTGAATTTGCTGAGGTAGACATTTGATTTTAATCTTAATTCTGAACTCATTTTAGTAGGACTCTATAGCCTGTACTTCCCCAGGGCACCATACTTTCCACAGTACTGCATCACATCATTTTATATATGATGTGAATTTATATACCTGAATTTTATAAATATAAATAATGATAGGTGCATTTAATGAAAAATGTGTGTGTATATAAATACCATGTGTAGGCCATATATACTAAGAGTCAAACCGATCCTACCTTCCCAGGACTTTGAGCTACTCACAGCAGCGTCTGTGTTGTTTAGGATCCACAGACCCTGAGAGCTCAATACACAGTTACCTACTGAGTGAAAGGCTGGAGAAAGCGGGCTTTTATCGTGCCCATCTACTTCAATAAGGCTGGGGCAAGAGGGTAGACATTCAATTTAGGGGGAAGTTTTGAACAAAGGCAATGTGAACAGCAATAACAAACCCTCTAAACATTAGAATGTAGAACTTCAAAATGTAACAAAAGAATTTATGAGCCTGAGTCTCTGACCAGCCATAAACACAGAGTCAATCAAGTGCTTACAATTTTCTAAGTAACAGTATAATCTCAGATTTATTTTTCCCTGATTGCTGTTGGTTTCCAGGGACCATTAACCCCTCTGTTTTAATTCTCCCAGTCTCTTGCACCATAAATCTTGTCTGTACGGGCACTTAAATGTACACAGGAATGTTATTTTTAAACTATCACCGAATGTAGCTATTTTCTACCTAGATTTTCTGAGTCAGTTTCTGAAATGGGATTTGTCTGTACCTGTGTATGCTACGCTGTGGTCCCCTCACTATCACTTGGAGACAAAGTGAATATTCTTTAATTCATTCAGTAATATGTACCCACCACCCAGTACACTACAACAAACCTGGGAAGTATAAGCTCCATATGACCTCGTTATTAAGGAACTCAGAGTCTAAAGAGGACAAAGTAAGTGTGAATTTTCACACAATCATGTACGTAACAGTGGTTTTCTCTTTCCTTCTTAAACCTGCAATCCAGTTTACTTAGAAAGCCTATGTCCTTAATAAGGATGCTCGACTGCTTTCTGTGAATTCCAAGCGCATTTAAAATATTGGACTCAGCATTTTTATTTTTATTTTGTACCAGGAGGATTTTCAAGTTATCTAATCCTTCATATTGCCAGAAATGGAAATCTTGACCCAACGAATATGGGAAGGAAGAAGTTGGACTATTCCACCACCAGTATCCATTGGCTTGGTTTTATTTATTCACATTTGTATCATTTCATGTTTATATATAAGAATAATCAAAATTTAAATGTCACCTGGCTCAGGGTGACCAAAATAAAGTGGTACAGGAGAGTTAAACTCATTATCATTAGTCTATGATGGACAAAGTAGCCAGAATAAAAATATGAGCAAAATATGAATAAGAAAACCAAATCCTAGAATCCACATATCCCAACTGAACATTATTCCCTACAAACAAGTACTTGGTCTTCTCTGTTTGTGCTTACCAGGAAATTGAAAGAAATTTCAGAAGCCACAGTTAATCTGTCCTTAATAAAAACAAAAAGTTGAAAACAGTACTTCAAGCAAAGAAACTGACCAAAACCAAAACCAAAACCACTTGGAAAGATTAAGCTGCCATGGGGACATTTGTTTGAATCCGTGCTCATGTACTGCTGATGGGACTGCAAATGGCCCATGCTCTTTGGAAAGAAAATTAGTCTTTATAGACATGTGACAAGTGCCTTCCATATGGTAGGCAATGAGCAAAGCAAAAGAAAACAGCCAACTCAAAAGGGCCTGAGGTATACAGCTAGACAGCCTGGTTCAGCTCCCATCACTTAACGGGTTGGTGGCCTTAAGAAATGACAATTTATCTGCATTTCAATCTCTTCATCAGTAAAATGTTGCTCATAACAGCAACCTAATGGCTGTGGCCATAAGAATTTAATAAGGTATGCAAACAGCTCAGCACACAGCAGGCTCTTATGTAAGTTTTGGTCTTCCTCGTACCCTAGCAGCAGACTTGATTTTAGTATATCTTGATTTTTCTAGAAGGAAAAAACAAACAAAACCTGGGAAATGTCCTCCATACAGAGACTTGTGTTCCTTTTTACTTTAAGAAAACCATCAAGACTTTAATATACTCAAGGAGCCCTGTGAATCCTGATGCTGAATCTAGACTTTCTCCTATCCCACTCAAGACTTTTTATGAAAAGCTGCTTTTTGCTAATGGGGCCATCATTGTACCAACTTTCTTGCCTTTGGAGGAGGTTTGTTTGAGAAAGCTGTTATAATGCCTCAAAGAATCAAAAATTCTAAATAGACATTTCTCCAAAGAAGATACACAAATGGCCAATGAGCACATGAAAAGATGTTCAACATTGTTAGTCTTCAGGGACGTGCAAATCAAAACTGTAATGTGACACCACTGCACCTCCACCAGAATGGCTAAAATAAAAAAATGTGGACAGTAGCAGTGTTGGTGAGGATGTGGAGAAAACAGAACTGTCATACACTGCTGAAGGGAATATAAAATGGTGCAGCCACTATTTAAAATACAGTTTGGTGGTACTTGCAAATGATAAACATAGAGTTATCACTTGGCCCAGCAATTCCACTCTAAGGTACATATCCGAAAGAATTGAAAACATATGTCCACACAAAATTTGTACATAAAAGTTCACAGCAGCATTATTCATAATAGCCAAGAAGGAGAAACAACCCAAATGTCCACTGACAGATGAGATAAACAAAATGTGGTATGTCCATACAATGGAACATTATTCAGACTTAAAAGGAATTGAGTACTGATATATGCTACAGCATGGCTGAAGCTTGAAAACATTATGCCAAGTGAAAGAAGGCTACATATTGTATGAGTCCATTTTTTAAAATGCCCAGAACATGCAAATCTATAGAGACAGACAATAGATTAGTAGCTGCCATGGGCTGGGGTATATGGGGTGGGAAACAAATGGTGACTGCCTGCTAATGGTTACAGGGTTTTTTTTTTGGGGGGGGGGTGGGTAATAAAGCTGTTCTAAAACTTGTAATTATATCTAGTAAAACCTTTTTTAAAAACAAAAATAATCAATAGAATCATGCTCAGGCAGAAAGAACCTCCACATCATGAAAATATCATCAAAAATTTGGATGATATTTTCAGCCAGGCACGGTGGCTCATGCCTGTAATCCCAGCACTTTGGGAGGCCGAGGCGGGCAGATCACGAGGTCAGGAGTTCAAGACCAGCCTGACTAACATGGTGAAACCCCATCTCTACTAAAAATACAAAAATTAGCCCGGCGTGGTGGCACATGCCTGTAATCCCAGCTACTCGGGAGGCTGAGACAGGAGAATGACTTGAACCTGGGAGGCGGAGGTTGCAGTGAGCCGAGGTCGCACCATTGCATTCCAGCCTGGGCGACAGAGCAAGGCTCTGTCTCAAAAAGAAAGAAAAAAAAATTGAAATCATCTTTGTTGAAATCAGGGGCAGGCACAGTTATTAGAAACTGGACAACCAGCATCCAGCCCACTATGTTGGACTCCACGAGATTATTGTCTTTTTTACATTTTCCTTTCTGGCATTTAATAAAAAACCGACCCCCACTCCACTGCCTCTCCAAGTAGTGTTGGTAATGACAAGAAGCTCCAGTTTATTGTGAATTTAAACAAATGCATTTGCCCTTGGCCTTTTGGGTCAAAAATGCCATGGCCCCAAAGTGCTGTTAGGGATTTTTAGACATTACTCAAGGTTGAATTATCATGGTGTCTTGAGAATGAAAAGGTACATTGGTGATTTTCTAGGCAATACCTTAATTTTACAAATGAATGAACTGAGGCACAGGGAAGCCATGCACAAAGTCAGACAGCAAGTCAGTAGCAGAACCAGAACTCTGGTTTCCCATATTGCCTGTGTTGTTCTCAGTGTCGGCCTGTACAACGTCTACATACAGATACGAGTCATTGTTTTGGTGACCTGTGCTGTAACCAGCTCAGCACTCCAGCCAGGGCAGTATGGTGCAGAGAAAGACCGGCCTTAGGAGTCTGATTACGAGTTTAAAACCTGGTTCAGCTGTTTGACCTCTCTAAGCCTGAGGTTCTTTTTTGATTAAATGGAATAATACTTACTTTTCCAGATTACAGTGAGAAGAAATCATACATATAAAGTGTGTGGTAATGACCCTTGGCACAGAGCAGGTATTTACTAAAGGATTCCCATTGTTATCACAGATTAATGTATAGCCAAGTATTAAATATATATAATGAAAATGTATGCTTTATAATAAAAAGATTTCCCATTTATTAAGCATATTGTTCTAGCATTGTACCAAAGTTTAAACCTGACAGCAAACCTGTAAGTTGATCATTCTGGTTTCGTAGATGATGAAACTGAGGCTAAGAGAGGGTCAATTACATCATACGGCAAATACATAGAGGTACTTCAATGCGAACCCAGGTGTTTTTTGTCTTTGTTTTTTACTTCAAAGTCCAGATTCTTGTTATTCTATATTACTAAAATAGTTTGTATTACATGATAACTTTAAGGTGACCTGGTACCTTATTCTCTGAAAGTAATTTACGGTATTTCTTAATTAACACTGCCAAATACATGCTTTATGTGAGAAGACGTTTTCTTTCTTGACTTTGGCTAGAGACCCTCTAAAGCCCATTGGGGAACTCTCTCTGAAAGCAAACTCATTTATTCAACAAGAAACTCACTGATCCTCCTAACAGCAAGGTATCACTGAAAGCATTCTGATTCTTTTGATAAGAGCAGCAGAACTTTAAACCCCACACCATGAATGGGTTGCTTTTTGATCATGTTCCAATGCAACCAAAGACACTGATTTCCAAATATGTTAACCACTTGTGGGAAGTGGCAAAAAGATGTCCTGCAGATGAAGTGTTAGATCATGTTGCTAATCATATAAACAGCATGAACGGGAGAAACATGCATGAGAACAAAATAACTGGGATTTGCTGCCTCTGACAGCAAGTCAGTTAAGTGCTTTAATTTCCTTTGGTGAGTTGAGGAGGTACTTCCCCAGCGAGGACGCCAGCTTGCAAAATGAAGCATTTCGATCCTGAAAACCTCGCCAGATCTGTATGGAAGGTCAGGTACCTGAATTTCTAAAGGGCTTACACACATCACTGATGCCCCTTCAGGTTTCATCACCTATATTTATTTTACAATTATTTGAATGGGAGTTCAGGCTTGTAAAGGTTAATGGACTGCTGCATTTGGCAACAGTAATTCTCCCCTCAGCCACAGGCCAGAGCCAGGGGAGGGACCGTCCGTGGGAGCTCCTCGCGGGCCCCTTGCCCTCTACCATCATTCGGAGAAATCAGCCTCTGTAAAGGTCGCGTGCCTGGCACTGTTTAGCTTTCCCATCTCCATGGTAACTTGCTCCCAGACCTCTCCTGAGGAGTGACTTCCAATTGTGCTAAATTGGAAGTCTCTCTCTGATATGTGAAATCCTGCTCATTAGAACTAAGGAAAGACCATGAGACTCACAATCAAAAGAAACAATTACATAACATTGTGCATTTTTTGCACTGTCTCCAAACTGTTCCACATTATTAAAAGTAGTAACAAAATAATGTCCCCAGCTTTCTATATTAGACTAAAATACACTATGTTTTCCTGGTATATTTTAGTCTAAAATAGACTAAATATTAGACTAATATGATTTTAGTGATTTAATCTAATACAGACTAAATATTAGACTGATATGATTATATTACTTCTCAAAATGAACTCGAGGAAGGTGATCAAATCTATATAATGCTTCTCTGAGGTGAAATTTTCAGAGAAACTATAAATAGGACATCACTCAAACTATTAAAAGCATTGCTTTAAACAGAGTTGGTGTCTCGCCCAACTGGAAATAGACATGATATGGTGTACAGGTGCTTTAGGTTTCCAAGAAATAACCAGGAATGGCCATGAACCTGGATTGCCATGAGAGAGAGCATGAGAAAACTACAGCCACCATGCTCACCCTCTGTAGTACGAGAAACAAAAATGGAGTACTTTTTCCAGAAAACACAGCCCTGGGCTGGAACCATTTCTACACAGACACAGGGTTACTAAGATGAGAATGGGAAAAGGATGCTTGGTCTTTTAAAACTCCACCTACAGCCGTGATCTACCTCTTCCTCATGAGAGAAGGAAGAATGAGGTTCTCAAATCACCATACTTGTCTTTTTAACTGACACATATATTGATGGGGTACAATGGGATGTTTTGATGCATGTATATGTTGTGTAATGATCAAAGCAGGTAATTAGCAGGCCCATCATCTTAAATATTTCTCATTTCTTTGGGGTGGGAACACACAAAATCCTCTCTTCTAGCTATTTTTAGATATACAATATTGTATTGTTGACTACAGTTACCCTACTATGCAATAGGACACCGGAACTTATTCTTCCTTGCTAAGGATGGTAACTTTGTATCCGTTGACTATTCATTCCCCATTCTCCCCTTCCCCAGTCTCTGGTAACCACTGTTCTATTCACCATTTATTGGAGATCAGCTTTTTAAGAGTTTTTATGTGCGTGAGAACATGCATTTGTCCTTCTGCGCCTGACTTATTTCATTTAACATAATGTCCTCCAGGTTCACCCTGGAGCATCTTTTCTCTTTTTAAAAAACATAACTATATTACTTTATTATCACACATAAAATATTAACAGGAATTCTATATTACCATGATATGTTAATGTTAATTTCCCATCGTGTCATAAATGTCTTTTTTTTTTTTTTTTTTTTTTTTTTTTTACAGTTTGTTTGGAACAAGATCCAAATAAGGTTCTTACTTTGCACTTGGTTGATATATATAATCTTTTTTTACTATCTTGTTAGATTTAATTTTATTCAAATTGACAAATAATAATTATATATATTTATGGGGCACAGTGTGATGTTTTGATACATGTGTACATCGTGGAATGGTTAAATCAAGCTAATTAACAAATCTATCACCTCACATACTTATTCACCACATTTTTCTTGAGCACATATTATAATAGAGTAACTGATACTGGTCCAACTGTAGACTATTCTCTAGGACTTCTATGACAGGCAAAAAAGAAACTTTAGTGAAATGAACTCTGGAACAGAAATCAAAAGACTTCTATCAAAAGATGCACAAAACTCTTGCCCATGCCAACCTAGTGGCCTGGGGCAAATCCCCATGTTTCAGTATCTCGGTCTAGAAAAGGGAATAACAGCGTCAGCTCTGCATACCTCATAGGGTTTTTATAAAGAGCCGATGAGTCAGTGCATGTGAGGCTGACTCACGCTGGTGCACTCTCTAGCACACACAGAGATCACCTGGAAGACTTGTGAAAATGCAGATTCTGATTCTGTAGGTCTGGGATGGAACCCGAGATTCTGCTTTTCTAAGAAATTTCCCAAAAGGCCAAGCATCCTCAATAACATTAAGAATTACCCATAGTATAATTATTTTATAAAATTCTTACCAGAATTTTTTCCTCAGTAAAATTTATTTACAAATTAATTAATTTACAAATGTCTTACCAGAGACGGATTCATGAATTCTTCTAAATACACCCGACACAGTTTGCGATCCCAGTCATCTGTGATGTGGCCTCCATACATGATCTCACCAAAGAGATAACGGAGATCTTCCCACGGGACCTGTGGAGAAAACCACACAAATATTCACTGCTGGGTGCAGAGTCTGCCTCAGAGTAGCCAACCAGTGGCACGTGCCCCTCTAACACAACGCCCTCCAAGCCTCCGTCAGTAGGAGGATTTAAAGGTGGTTCTGAAATTGTCTAAGTTTCTGCAGATAATTTCTTGGGAGAATTATTTTCAGTGTCTTCTAATACAGTCAGTGAAAATTCACTAACATTGAGCTGTTTATGAAGATCCTTTTTCTTTAAGAGATGAGGTCTGGCTTTGTTGCCTAAGCTGGAGTGCAGTGGCACAATCACAGCTCACTGCAACCTTGAACTCTGGGACTCCAGCAATCCTCTCGCCTCAGCCTCCCAAGTAAATAGGGCTACAGGCACAGGATACTACATCTGGCTAATTTTTAAAAAATTTTGTAGAGACGGGGTTCTCACTATGGTGTCCAGGTTGGTCTCGAATTCCTGGCCTCAAGCCATCCTTCCTCCTTGGCCTCTCAAAGTACTGGGATTTACAGGCTTGAGCTGCCACGCCCAGCCTTATGCAGATTTTAAAAGAAACTGAGTCATCCCTAGAACATGTTTGCAGGGAAAGTTTATACATTCAAAATCTCATCTAAAAATTGTGAAAGGATGTTGGTTCACAAGGCCTTTGAAGTACGACATGTTTTTATTATCTGCTTTATATCAGCTTGTATTATCTGATTCAGGAAAAGAAAGCAACATCCACACAATTTGAATTTGGGGTGTATTTAGAATCCTAGTATTTTCCGAAAGTCCAGGCAAACAAATCCCCTTGCCACAGATGGAGTTGAGGGCTTGTCTTACGGCATGACTGGCCTAATGACTGTTCTAAGGGTTGTAACTAATGACTATACCATGTTTTATTCAAGAAATCACTGTATCTACTCTTTATTTGGCTGAGCAGGGTTTGAAGCCTCTCTTTGCTACACTTTAGCTTCTTCTGGGTTTGCAAAACATGCCAGTGTGTGATGAAGCCTTTCTAGACAGGAACCTTTACACCTTCGGGGGCAGTATACCGCCTCCCAACAGTTCAAGTAAAAACAGAATTATAGCCTTTGCTTGTTGCGTGATGTGACAGAACAGAACAAGTAAAATTGCTTCAACTATGCCAAGGTACTTGCTACAAGTTTATTTGAATTTGAATAAGTGAACCTCAAATATGTCTTTTAACTGGGTTGAGGTGAATGAAAAATAAGAGAGGGGTGCCTAGACCGCAACATGCTTTCTCAACCACTGCACGGACTACCTTCCAAATAGCTGAAATGGATGGAAAACACAGGCTTCTGACTTCTAGTTCTCTTTCTGCCTACATTTAATTGATGCTTGCTACACATTTCAGCATTCAATATGTATCTCTTTTTAATTTTTATTTAACTAGGGATCTGTTCTTTTCAATAATTATTTATTTAAATAATTATCTGTTCTTTTCAATAATTATTTAGCTAAGGATTTGTTCTTTCCTCTTTTGTTTTTGAGACAGAGTTTTACTCTGTTGCTCAGGCTGGAGTGCAGTGGTATGATCTCAGCTTACTGCAACCTCTACCTCCAGGGTTCAAGCGATCCTCTCACCTCAGCCTCCTAAATAGCTGGAACTACAGGCGTGCACCACCATGCCCAGCTAATCTTTTGTATTTTTTATGGAGACTGGGTTTCCCCATGTTACCCAGGCTGGTGTCAAACTTCTGGACTTAAGCGATCTGCCTGCCTTGGCCTCCCAAAGTGCTGGGATTATAGGCATGAGCCATATCACGCCTGGCCTCAGATCTATTCTTTTCAATAATTGATTCTCTTTCCCTCAATCCTGGTCTTTGTTTTTTTATATATACTTTCTTGAAAAGGGCATTTTGTACAACCAAACATGTGCTCATAGGAATTTAATTCCCAAATCCTGATAAGTCGCTTTGTGATGTGCAGAAAATGACTGAGAAACATGAGAATGTGTTAAAAACTTAAGGCTTTTGCAGATGACATGATAGTATATCTAGAAAACCCCATTGTCTCAGCCCAAAATCTCCTTAAGCTGATAAGCAACTTCAGCAAAGTCTCAGGATACAAAATCAATGTGCAAAAATCACAAGCATTCTTATACGTCAATAACAGACAGACAGAGAGCCAAATCATGAGTGAACTCCCATTCACAATTGCTTCAAAGAGAATAAAATACCTAGGAATCCAACTTACAAGGGATGTGAAAGACCTCTTCAAGGAGAACTACAAACCACTGCTCAAGGAAATAAAAGAGGATACAAACAAATGGAAGAACATTCCATGCTCATGGGTAGGAAGAATCAATATCATGAAAATGGCCATCCTTCCCAAGGTAATTTACAGATTCAATGCCATCCCCATCAAGCTACCAATGACTTTCTTCACAGAATTGGAAAAAACTACTCTAAAGTTCATATGGAACCAAAAAAGAGCCCGCATCGCCAAGTCAATCCTAAGCCAAAAGAACAAAGCTGGAGGCATCACACTACCTGACTTCAAACTATACTACAAGGCTACAGTAACCAAAACAGCATGGTACTGGTACCAAAACAGAGATATAGATCAATGGAACAGAACAGAGCCGTCAGAAATAATGCCACATATCTACAAGTATCTGATCTTTGACAAACCTGACAAAAACAAGAAATGGGGAAAGGATTCCCTATTTAATAAATGGTGCTGGGAAAACTGGCTAGCCATATGTAGAAAGCTGAAACTGGATCCCTTCCTTACACCTTATACAAAAATCAATTCAAGATGGATTAAAGACTTAAATGTTAGACCTGAAACCATAAAAACCCTAGAAGAAAACCTAGGCATTACCATTCAGGACATAGGCATTGGCAAGGACTTCATGTCTAAAACACCAAAAGCAATGGCAACAAAAGCCAAAATTGACAAATGGGATCTAATTAAACTCAAGAGCTTCTGCACAGCAAAAGAAACTACCATCAGAGTGAACAGGCAACCTACAAAATGGGAGAAAATTTTCGCAACCTACTCATCTGACAAAGAGCTAATATCCAGAATCTACAATGAACTCAAACAAATTGACAAGAAAAAAACAAACAACCCCATCAAAAAGTGGGCGAAGGACATGAACAGACACTTCTCAAAAGAAGACATTTATGCAGCCAAAAAACACATGAAAAAATGCTCACCATCACTGGCCATCAGAGAAATGCAAATCAAAACCACAATGAGATACCATCTCACACCAGTTAGAATGGCAATCATTAAAAAGTCAGGAAACAACAGGTGCTGGAGAGGATGTGGAGAAATAGGAACACTTTTACACTGTTGGTGGGATTGTAAACTAGTTCAACCCTTGTGGAAGTCAGTGTGGCGATTCCTCAGGGATCTAGAACTAGAAATTCCATTCGACCCAGCCATCCCATTACTGGGTATATACCCAAAGGACTATAAATCATGCTGCTATAAAGACACATGCACACGTATGTTTATTGCCGCATTATTCACCATAGCAAAGACTTGGAACCAACCCAAATGTCCAACAATGATAGACTGGATTAAGAAAATGTGGCACATATACACCATGGAATACTATGCAGCCATAAAAAATGATGAGTTCATGTCCTTTGTAGGGACATGGATGAAATTGGAAATCATCATTCTCAGTAAACTATCGCAAGAACAAAAAACCAAACACCGCATATTCTCACTCATAGGTGGGAATTGAACAATGAGAACACATGGACACAGGAAGGGGAACATCACACTTCGGGGACTGTTGTGGGGTGGGGGGAGGGGGGAGGGATAGCACTGGGAGATATACCTAATGCTAGATGACGAGTTGGTGGGTGCAGCGCACTAGCATGGCACATGTATACATATGTAACTTACCTGTACATTGCGCACATGTACCATAAAACCTAAAGTATAATAATAATAATTAAAAAAAAAAAAAAAACTTAAGGCTGTGCTGATCCTGGAGCCCCAGGATGAAAAAAAGCAGGACACAGTTTGACTCAGTTGGTCAACTGGTGTTTCCAAGACTCAGGATGTAAGAGCTGGAGAGAAACACATGTGTCCACTTCCCTCTTCCTCCCCTTCATTTCCACCTCAATGGTGTATAGGATTCAGCTGAAATACGATTCGATTCCCGATCTCAGCCTCACAGGACAGTTATGAAGGACTTGAATAAAAGTCTTAAATGGTCCATTCCTTTTTCTACCTAGAACTGTTACAATTTTATGTGCAATCATTTAGACAAAATGTGCTGGGAATCAACACAAAAATATTACTATTTATTAGAATGGTCAAAATATGCTCAAAGTATTCAGAATTACTTTTTAATTCTATAAATTAAAAAGTGAGAGATATGGACCACTGAACATCAAATACCATATTAAAACCATTTATTTGGATACAACTTATTTAAAATTTGTTCCTTGGGAAAATATGCCTATGTTAGGTACCAAGGGTATCTATTCTAATAGCAATCAAATCACCACTGAAGCCTGAGAAAGCTGACAAAAAAAGTTATAACAATCGTTACTGAAGGAACATAAAACAATAGATTCCATTTAGAAACAGGGACGGGTGATTTTAAAAACCCTTTATAGAAAATGTGGCCTGGAGTACAACACTTGACTGGTTTTGACACATGTATCCTAGTTTTAATGGATTTAACTTAATGAAAAAAGTTTCCCTTGTGAGGATTAAGCTAGAAAATCCTTAGGAATGAATGGTTCTTGCTTTTTGAAATCCAATCATTCGGTTTATGAGAATTTACACAAATGTTCTTGATGAGGCATTCCCATTCCCATCTGTAAAACACATTTTAGCTACGAAATAAAATCATTCATCTACCTTTAACTTCAAATCAAGGGGAACATTACTGAGAAAGTCACAACAAGGTGGCATCCTTAATACATAATAATGACATATGCAGGAAATGCACCATTATTTATACATGTGACGCGCTGTAAATTGCTTCCATCATCAGAACTAATTGTAGTGATTATTAATGCAGTGTTATGAACTGTCAGAATTGCTGTATGTAATTACATTTGTGCAAATGCTTCATTACCTGCCTAATGAATCTGGCATATATGCACATGTAAACCACTGTTTTTGTTAACATAATGAAGGACATTTTTTGTTTTTTTTTTTGTTTTGTTTTGTTTTTTACATTAAGCTGCTGATGTAGAACTGGTTTGACCTATCTCATGAAGTTCAAACATCCACTGCTGGAAAACCTTTGATCTGGTTTATTTTCACACTTGGCAGAAGATACATACATAGTGTCAGCTATTTCAATAATAGCTTCAAAAGAGAAATTATGGTCAATTTTGATAGTGCCCAAAGACTGACAGTTTTGTAAACTCCTTGGAAGAGGTTATTTGACCACCAGCACTTACTTTAGGGTTTGCCTCTAAGTAGTTGTAGAGGACATTGGCACAAATGGTGAGGTCTCCAGGATTAAAAGGATAGCTTCGGCTCCAGCCCTGGGGGCCAAACCTCAGTCTCCCAGCAACACAAGCGTGGAAGTAGCAGAGAGAAAAGAGGATGCTTTTAAACTCCTGCTCCTTGGAGCATATTTCAAGTGTATCCTGGGAGAAAAGAGAAGACATGCTTGATTATCCATCTGTATGGTTTCCAAGAGCAAGGGTCTGTGTTTTCAATAATCTTGTAAAGAACTTTGAGAGTGAGATACTACAGAGGCAACATGCAGTTTTCAGCATGGCTACTTATCCAATGAGAAGCATAACAGGAGATTATCTGGCATTTGCCAGTCTGTTGGCTTAAGAGGAATACTTTTATTTTGCTTCAGTCATGCTTCTGAATGCTTCTAAGTTCACTAGAAAATGAGACAGTTCATTTTAACCATGTCATACTGCTTGACATCATTTTCCTCTGCAAAATTTTCCTCGCAGAATCTGGATGACATAAAGCCATCATCTTCATTTCATCACTGTAGTAGAATGCTATTATAGTTGGGAGAATGCTAGTTAACTACAACTATCCATTCTTCGCTGGTTCTCTGGGCACATGGACACCCTTGACTGTTTCCCAGCCTCCCTTGAAGCCATTTGTGTCATCCAACCAAGTTTTTGCCAACAGAATTTCAGCTGAAGTGTTGTGTATAACTTCCAGGTCATTTGCTGAAAATGAAATTGCTTGTCTTAGTTGTCACTCTTCCCTTTTTCCCTTTCTCTTTTTTTTTTTTTTTTTGAGACGGAGTCTTGCTCTGTCACCCAGGCTGGAGTGCAGTGGCACCATCTCAGTTCATTGCAACCTCTGCCTCCTGGGTTCAAGTAATTCTCCTGCCTCAGCCACCTGAGTAGCTGCGATTACAGGTGCACACCACCACACCCAGCTAATTTTTGTATTTTTAGTAGAGATGGGTTTTTGCCACATTGGCCAGGCTGGTCTTGAACTCCTGTCCTTAGGTGATCCACTCTGCTTGGCCTCCCAAGGTGCTGGGATTATAGGCACGAGCCGCGGGGCCCAGCGAACTCTTTCCTTTTCTATGGCTAGAAATGATGATGATTGGACAAGTCTGGAAACCTTGAGTTAGGTATGGCAGAGGCACCCATCAGCTTGGGCGTATGAATGATCTCATGGAACAAAGCTGCCTAATATGTGAGAGAAAAAAACTCCTATCTTGTTTAAATCCCTATAGTTTTGATTCTCTTTCTTACAGCAGCTTAGCATGTACCTTAACTAATAAAATCACCACGACACATTATTTCCTTCCAATGAACTAAAAGTAAAATTCATTGTTGGGATGACTGGGTGATATATGGAAAATTGGGAAACATGTGTCTAGACCTGTGAGGTTTTGTTTTAATTTGTTTTTTGTTTTTTTCAGATGGAGTCTTGCTCTGTCACCAGAGGGGCTATCTCTGCTCACTGCAACCTCTGCCTCCTGGGTTCAAGCGATTCTTCTGCCTCAGCCGCCCGAGTAGCTGGGACTACAGGCATACGCCACCATGCCCGGCTAATTTTTGTATATATTTTTAAATAGAGATGGGGGTTTCACCAGATTGGCCAGGGTGGTCTTGAACTCCTGACCTCATGATCCACCCAACTTGGCCTCTCAAAGTGCCGGGATTACAGGCGTTGAGTCACTGCGCCCAGCCTAGACCTGTGAGATTTTTTTTAAGAACGTGGATGGAAAATGGAATCCTGGCATGCTACATGGATACAGTTATGGCCCAACAGCCATAAAATTAAAAGAAAAATAGCTGTCCAATCTATGGCTTAAAAGTCGTATTTCACCCATGTTCAGATTTGGCAGTTCTGTGAGGCAAGGAAAGGAAGTTGAGGACTACTCCTTCAGCTGGCATTGAGCAACAGGGGAGGAAGAAGCCAAAATCTGCCCTTCCCTGCCTAGTCCTTTAAAACGGGCAAACTATAGCCAGTTCACATTTGAAATGGATCTGACAACTTGGGCCATATATGAAGTATATGTAGAACCAGTGTGAGTAGGAGTTCAGACCTAGTCTTCTAGAGGACTTGTGATACTAAACCAAGACCAGATTTGTTCTCTGTGGGCCAGGCCCTGAGAGCTTTTTAGTTTCTTTAGACAGTGCTTTTAGCAGAATCCAGGGCTCCCACCAAATATGGTTCTAGAATTGGCCAGGAAGCATGTAGTGCAGATCCAATTAAATCACTAGGTCACTCTAAATCACTAGGCCATTTTTAGGTCATTTATGGGGCTTGGAAATATACAATCATTAAAAAATAACTTTTCCACAAATAAAGGGCAAGCTTGTGAAGGCAGAAAAGAGAAACCGTATAACTGGAATTAACCCTGAAGGGTATAAAAAAAATTACTTTTAAATGTAAGAAATTTCTAGGAGATCCAATATATGTATCAAAATTTCACTTTGGAATTATGATCTAACAAATCACTTAATACCTTTCTGAATTACAGATAGTCCACATAAAACCCAAGGTACTACAATAAGTAAGTACATTACTTCAATCTGTACTTTATATAACTGACTTGGCTTTATCCTCAGTGCTAAAAGAAACAAGTCAATCCATTTCATTGTGTTCTGATAATATAAATGATGCAGGAAGAAAATATGAATCAGGCTTTCTGAAGAAAAGGTATGAGTCTACCTACCATTCCACATTTCAGGCCAGTTGTATTTTTGCAAACCAAGTGATAAGCAAATTAATATTTAAAAAATACAGACTGCATTGTGAACAGAGAACAGGCATCTGCATACCCACAGTAGTGCTATTTGTACACAATTACCAATTTTATATGCACAATGATCAATTACTTGTTTCTGCCTGCAAATTTTACAGAAACAGAAATCTGTATTCTTACTCTAAAAAAATACAGTTATCTGGGTGTCAAGGGAGCCCAAACAGTACTCCTTTATGACATCTTCCTCAAGAGGTTTTTTTTTTTTTTTTTTTTTGAGATGGAGTCTCGCTGTGTTGCCCAGGCTGGAGTGCAGTGGCACGATCTCTGCTCACTGCAACCTCTGCCTCCTGGGTTCATGCCATTCTCCTGCCTCAGCCTCCCAAGTAGCTGGGACTACAGGTGCCTGCCACCACGCCTGGCTAATTTTTTGTATTTTTAGTAGAGACGGGGTTTCACCTTGTTAGCCAGGATGGTCTCAATCTCCTGACCTTGTGATCTGCCCGCCTCAGCCTCCCAAAGTGCTGGGATTACAGGCGCGAGCCACCGTGCCCAGCCTCAAGAGGCTCTTTAGCTGAAAGGTGTAGGTAGATGGCATCCTACAAGAAATAGTTCTTTATGTCCCGGCCACTTGATTAAATTTACATAAATATTCTGGAATGCTCAGGATAATAAAGCACTAGTATTAAACAAACTGTTCATTTTGAATACACATGCCAAAGTTCGGAGGTAAATTCTAAATTGAGGGGAAAGATTAAAAATATGGATTTAAAAATTAGCCAGGCATAGTGGCATACACCTGTAGTCCCAGCTACTCAGGAGGCTGAGGCAGGAGGATTACTTGAGCCCAGGAGTTCAAGGCTGCAGTGAGCTATAAGTGTGCCAATGCACCTCAGCCTGGGTGACAGAGCAAAAAAAAAGAAAGAAAAGGTTTAATTAGATTTGAAAAATACCCTAGCAGTACAGTTGACTTGTCTAAACCTCTTGGGTATTTTACTCCACTGTGAGGGACACCTAGGCAACAGGAACAACTGGTCCTCATTTACCTAACCCATATGGGTAACAAGAGAGATAGCATTCATCACTCTATCCATACGCAGGCTTTAACAAGATTGGACCATAGCAGCAACACAGAACACCCCAAATAATACAAGGAGATGTGGGAAAGGACATCTGTGATGGAGATTGCTGACTGCCTTCCTTAAAATGTCTTCTTGCTAATTTTTAGCTGGGCATATGGTTGCTTAAGATAAATTCACTTTTCCCAGCCTCTCTTGCAGCTAGGTAATGCAATGTGACTAAGTCTGACCGATGAAAGGAAAGGAGAATTTCTGTTTGTTAACTTGCAGGAAGCACTTGCACAACAAAGCAAACACTGTCCTTTTCCTTTTGTCATCTTCTTTGTTTCTTCTTTCACCCTCCTGTCAGGAATGTGGATATGGGGGCTGCAACTCCTGCAGCCACCTGGGACCGTGACAAGCCCATTCTAGAAATGGTGAACTATAAAGAGCCAGATTGATGACAATTTGTGGTAACACATGAATTCTGAATGGACTATCTGTAAAACTCTCATGCGGCAAAACTACTTTTTGACCTTGTGTAAGCCACTGTTATTTTATAAGAACTTCTTTCAAAAGTAGCCAACCCAACATTCTGACTGATAAAAGGGCAATGGGAACTTATTCATAGAGAGCCAGGGAGCACAGGCTAAATCCCTCGAATTATACAATCTGATTAAAAACTGCATTTTATTTCCTAACATAATGACAGGTCAGCATTCATAAAAGACTCTAACATTTTAGATTTTCTGCAGATTTTTTATTTTGTTGGTTGGTTCTGGCTAAAATAGGTTTGATGAGAACATTATTTAGTGAATCACTTTGATTATCTTTGCTTTTGCTACTTAACATCAAGTTCAGTCTTAATATTTCAGAGGATCCTCTCCACTAAATAAGAAATATTCTTCCTTGGGCCAGGTGCGGTGGCTCACGCCTGTAATCCCAGCACTTTGGGAGGATGAGGCGGGCAGATCACAAGGTCAGGAAATCAAGACAATCCTGGTTAACATGGTGAAACCCTGTCTCTATGAAAAAATACAAAAAATTAGCCAGGCGTGGTGGCAGGCACCTGTAGTCCCAGCTACTCGGGAGGCTGAGGCAGGAGAATGGTGTGAACCCAGGAGGCGGAGCTTGCAGTGAGCCGAGATCGCACCACTGCACTCCAGCCTGGGTGATAGAGTGAGACTCTGTCTCAAAAAAAAAAAAAAGAAATATTCTTCCTTGAAGTTCCTAAAAGTCTTTTCAATAAAAGTAACCTTCAATTAATAAAAGTGGCTTTCCAGATAGCAGTCAAAAGAACTGACAGGTTCATGAAAAGACCAGAACAGGTGTTCTTAACTAGGGAATTCACGCATAGGCTTTGGGGGAATCTGTGAATCTTTATCATTATATGCAACAATATTTTTAACACTTATTATTATTTTTTGAAACAGCGTCTCGCTCTGTTGCCCAGGCTGAAGCGCAGTGGTGTGATCATAGCTCACTGCAGCCTCGAACTCCTGGGCTCAAATGATCCTCCTCTCAGCCTCCTAAAGTGCTGGGATTGTAGGCATGAGGCACTGTGTCTGGCCCAATGTGCAGTATATTTTCGAACGTGTATTTCCCTGGGGAGAGTGTCCATAGTTTTATGAGACTCTCGAAGTGATCTTTACCAAAAAAACAAAACAAACAAATGAACAAAAAAGCTGAAGGATAATTGGGCTGAAGCATATTTGTTCATGAAATGTTCACTTTCATGAATAAAGATATTTATTTTAGGGGGCAGATAAGTCCTATTTAAATAAATCAAATTCCTCTTCGTATGTACTTTGGGAAATAGCTTGAAAATGTCATAAATAGCCAGAAATTATAAATTAAGGGATGATTAAAAAACATATATGTCTGTCATAGTGGATTAAATAAGGCATATTGCAAATATTTAATAGTTTCAAAAAGATTTTTTGAGTCCTACTATTTACACAATCTTCTGTGTATATATAGGATACAAATTAATCAATTATTTAATGAAGTAATTAACTGCATTCTTCAACACTGTATTCTCAGGTAGTCAATTATCATAATTCCTTCATAATGTTGGTTTAGGTATTGACCCAAAAGCTACTAGAAAAGAAGTTAAGGATGTTGACATGCTTCATAGAGAGTGATATTTCTAAGAGGGGGGCTGAATATTTATCACAAAATCATATGTATTTCCTCTTTAGGGTTCATTCTAGTCTCCTAACAAGAATGAGATTTACCAAGGATTTCCAAAAAATTAGAGGAAGGAAGGAACATCTCAGAGCAATAGCAAGAAAGGAAACTGAAAGACTTGATAATGATGTTGATAGATAGGATAGTTTGGGTAAAAAGAGTAATGGTAATAAAGGTATCATATATATATCATATACATGTGTATATATGTATATATACACATGTATATATGTATTAATTTATATATGTATTCGGCCAGGTGCAGTGGCTCACACCTGTAATTCCAGCCAAGGTGGAATTGGGAGGCCAAGGTGAGCAGATCACCTGAGCTCAGGAGTTCGAGACCAGCCTAGCCAACATGATGAAACCCTGCCTCTACTAAAAATACAAAAGTTAGCTGGGCATGGTGGTGGGCGCCTGTAATCCCAGCTACCTGGGAGGCTGAGGCAGGAGAATTGCTTCAACCTGGGAGGCTGAGGTTGCCGTGAGCCAAGATCACGTCATTGCACTCCAGCCTGGGCGACAAGAGCAAAACTTTGTCTCAAAAAAAAACAAAAACAAACAAACGAAAAACCCATGTAAGTATTCATTTGTCTTACCTTGGAAAAACAGGAAAATATAAATAAGGTGTCATAGATATAACCCAAAAAGAGGACTTTAAATTTACTCATATCAAACAAGGGCTAAAACATTACACTGAAACTTTTACCATGTCATTACTGTTGCCATCATCAACAAGAATAACAATGGCTTCTTCTCTTTCTGTGGTCAGAGATACTAGTCTGCCACACTTGTTTTCAAGAAGAAAGTTCTGGCCAGGCGTGGTGGCTCATGTCTGTAATCCCAGCACTTTGGGAGGCCGAGGCAGGTGGATCACCTGAGGTCAGGAGTTCAAGACCAGTCTGGCCAATATGGTGAAACCCCGTCTCCACTAAAAATACAAAAATTAGCCGGGCATGGTGGTATGCAGCTGTAATCACAGCTACTCAGGAGACTGCGGCAGGAGAATTGCTTGAACCCAGGAGGCGGAAGTTGCAGTGAGGCAAGATCATGCCACTGCACTCCAGCCTGGGCGACAAAGTGAAACTCCGTCTCAAAAAACAAACAAACAAAAAAAGCAACCTCCTCGAGAAGTTACCTAGTTAGCTTTCCCTAAACAGTAGCTGAAGTTTTCTTAATGTTAGGGTGAGACTGAAATATATTTACTGGTCATTAGAATAGGAAATGACAGGGGCAATTCTTTCAAGAGATTAAAACACGCTCACCCCTACCCCTCCACATGCGAACGTTAAGAACTTGCTTCATCCCTCTCAATGACATGCCTGGGTTGATTCTGGGCCCCACAGTCTTGTGAGATGACTCTGACTTCATTGTCTGCCTAGCCTGCTTCGCTTTCTTACCTGATCAAAGTTGTAGAGGGCGGCATGCAAATTGGCCAGCATCCCTGTTGGGGGTTCATTAGTGATCTTAATGGAATTTTCCAGGAGTCCTTGAGGGATGATATGCTCATCTGGTGTAGGTGCAGACTCGGCACTCATGAAAACCCTGTAATCTCTGTGGCTTCCTTGGCTGAATCTTTCAAGGAGCTTCTCCAAGGTTCCTAGCCACTTGGCTACCAAATGAACATTCTGAAAGATAGTATGGTGCATAATTCCTGTGAAGGTGAGCCATATTACTTGAAGTATAAGATTACATTTTCCTATATATAATTGCACTGAAAACTCAGAGAACCATGATTCAAATTTTCCTTTATCAATACATCATAAAAAGGAAGAAAAAAAAAGCCAAAAGGGAATTGAACCTTGAACATATTAAATATTCCCAGTCAACACAGATTGTCTTTGTAATCCAAAATCTCCACGCAATACACATACCTACTTCAAACACCCACCAGTCACTTCTGAGATGGAGTTGCCTAGTACTTTTCTTTGTTATGGTTCAAATCCAATTACTGAGACATATTGGGGTTAGTTTGAGAAAATACGAAAACGAAAAGCCAGAAATGTGCTTGATCACCCTCTTCATTGGTTTCTGATGGAAACCTCTTCTACTCAAACTCCTACTCATAAGCATATGGACTCAAAAGGATATAAGGGAAGCAAGGCTAGCTGAAAGAAAGCAATCATTCATTGTTAAGATGCTTTGTTTATTCCTAACAGATGATTTTCCTTAAATCCTAGGGCTGTCGAAAATCACACACAAAAAATTAAATACCACCACTGCTGTCATTCTTTGCTTTTCCATTTTATGATTCACAAATTTGCTCTTCCAAAACCAAACACCCACAGGGTATAGCTTAGTAGTTGGTGCTGGTAGGGAGGTATAAAGGCTGCACCTTACATGCTCTCTGGCTTTGGAGAAGTCCTTGATATAGTAATTGAAACATCACACCCAGATATACAGAATTATTTCCAACAAAGAAAAACATTTAAGATTATAACAGCCACAAAAATACAGAGAATGAAGGCAAACATGGAACAAAATAATAATGAAGTATCCTTCTTTAAAATTTCTATTGCAAAAAGATCTAAGCCCACTCAGTCATTCACATTATTGGCTTTTATTCCCTTGGCAAATAACGAACACTGGTAGATGTGGTGGGCTGAATTATGCACCCCCAAATTCATATGTTGAAGTCTTAACCCCCAGCATCTCATAATGTGACTTTAAGAGTCTTTAAGGAGATAATTAAAGCTAAATGTCATTATGAAGGGTCATTTTTTTTTTTTTTTTTTTTGAGACAGAGTCTCGCTCTGTCACCCAGGCTGGAGTGCAGTGGCGTGTTCTCGGCTCACTGCAAACTCCGCCTCCTCGGTTCACACCATTCTCCTGCCTCAGCCTCCCGAGTAGGTAGGACTACAGGCACCCACCACCACGCCCGGCTAATTTTTTTTGTATTTTTAGTAGAGATGGGGTTTCACCATGTTAGCCAGGATGGTCTCGATCTCCTGACCTCGTGATCTGCCCGCCTCGGCCCCCAAAGTGATGGGATTACAGGCGTGAGCCACCCCACCCAGCCAATGAAGGGTCTTAAACCAATATAACTGATGTCTTTATGCAAAGAAGGGATTAGGACCCAGAAACACAGAAGACAAATCACGTGAAGACACAGAAAGTTGGCCGTCTACTCTAGCAAAGTAATACAGTAGGTAAGGACTCTAAGTTCCCTCCTTTACATGCTTACTAACAGGTTATAAGGAAAGAGTATTTCTCATTCCTAATTGTGCCAATCATAAAAGAAAACAACAGAAACAATAATAAAACCTGCTTTGTAAACTCAATTATATCTTCATTCTCTGTCTTATGGGCTACAACAGTACCTTACTTGAAAAGTTTACTTGAATCAAATGTAAAAATATTCTAGGTAGTGACTTGGGAGTCACTGAAGGGGACAGAAAAACCTCCAAGCGAGCCATCGAGGAGCACAGGCACTCTTTGGAATCTAGCTTGGCAGCTGTTCTCGAGGGTACTGGCTTCAGGACTGGCTAGATTCTTATGGCTATTTTTCCAAGAACAGCAATGCTTGTGCAACATTTTTAGACAATCTATATGTCTTGGAAATGCATGAAAAATGGTCATTTTGCCCTTGAAAAATGGTTTTTAATATGTGTTATGTTAATTCACAAGCCTTCTGGTGTGCATATGAGATAAATATAGTTGCCAGCCTGCTACTTTTATAATAGTTTTCTCTGGAATGTGGGCTTTCGATTAACTACTATCTAAACACCTTTAGAGGGCTCTATCTAATCATAATAATTGATCACATTGGGGCTTGGGTAAGAACTAATTAACATGTACATACATATTATATACCCATGTTAATGTAATTTAATGTAAATTATGAACAGTATAACAAGTTTTCATTATGTTTGTCTTCTCTTTCTTCAAAGTCCTGCTTCTCTTTTTCCTGCTGATCAAATGGATACTAGAAACTTTTAGGCACTGGGATGGCCCAAAGCCTGGTATAATCTCTCCTTACCAATTACTTTATGTGGGTACAGGGGTGGGGAGTGAAGAAGTTTAAACAGTTAAATTCTTGGTTACCGGCTTAGCTCTAAGAACAAAAATCAAAGGTCTGAAACAAATATCCAAAAGTAGATCCTTGACAAAATAAGATCTTTTAAGTTTTTTTTATGTTAAAATTTACAACTTGCAATTTTAGGGGCAACAAGTAGCTCAGCATAGATAAAAAAGTAATGGAAACAGTTTATTTTAAATATGTTCTTTTGAGGATGACTATAGCCCTCCTAGTGTTCTCTCCAGTCTGAGCCACTGGGAGCATGAAAATGCTCAAAGAGCTCTTTCCTTTCTGAGACAACCTTAAAATTTACCGAACTGTCTGGGCGTCAACTGTTTTCTCTGAAAAAGCCAACCCTCCTGTGTTTCTGATTCTGAGCCTCAGAAGGGGATGCACTACACTGCCCTCAAGTCCCCTTACAAAGGTCTCTATTAAGGCCTCATCTAAGCAGTGGGTATTATCATCCCAGAAGGTTACATTCCTACAATCATAAGCCTGCTTGGACTCTGGAAGCTTCTTTATGAATTCAGTTGCATTTCAGGCAGAAATGCCAAAGGCACCGAGCCTGGATACCGGAGACACTAAGGGAGGCCAATGCTGTATCTTGCATGAGGGTGGCTACTTTCAGGAATGTCACCTGCTGCTAAATAGACCTAGACTCAAGTACCAGCTCTGCCATCCAACCAGCCCTGTGGCCTTGAGGCTCTCCAGACACTCGGATGCTCACTTTTCTCATCTTTATATAGAGAATGACGACTCCTAACCTAGGAGCTTTGTTGTAATGATTCGAGATAAGGTAGCCTGTGAATTGCCTACTGACAAGAACCTTTGCATGACTCAGCTGAAAACTAAATAGCCATTCCTAGACCTGCTGAGACAGCTAGCAGAGCTTGCTGTGGATGGAGTCAGCACATTCCTCAGGTGCCCCCTAATGCTGGCCTGTGCTCCACTGGTTCCTGTAATACTCAGCCAAGGGGGCCATCCCAGAGGACACTGGGTGGGAGAACCAAAGGTCTGTATGATGTTTGCCTGAGAAGGCATAAAGGAGTTGTCCACTCAAATCCCTTTAATTTATAATCAAAGGGAGTGTTACACACTAGGTAGGGGCAGAGTTGGACTTGTATGAGATAATGATTGACGCAGGAGCCAAGTATTGGGGAGGGTCCCCAGAGAATCTCTGACCTGCCTGTGCATTGGGAGAACATGGTGGAGCCATAGGAAATTTGCACCATTTGCAGTGGGGAGGAGCCTGGCCTCTACAGCTCCTGTGCAGTGGCCTGGTATTCAATCTGTGAGGTTGGAGTGTGTTAGCAGGATCCCCTCTCACTTTTCTGAGAGTTTTTTTTTTTTCTTTTCGCTCAATAAATTCCATTCCCTCCACCCTTCAATGTGTCTGTGTTCCTAGTCCTTTCTGGTTGGGCGACAAGAACCCAGTTTTAGCTGAGCTAAGGAGCAAAATTCTGCAACAACAATATACATTAAAAAAGAGTTCTGTTGACTCCAACGTCAACCCATATACTATGATAACAGTGTTAGTAATCTAAACGAACCTGTTTGTTCTCAGGCACTACCGAGCGTCCCAGATATCTCTAAGTGAGGGGAACAACGAAGTTCTTCCTAATAGTTTTAATTTTAGAGTACAATAGCTAGACAGTCTCTCAGAAGATGACAGCCATCGCTGTCCGCAGAGCCCCTCACCATCTTTGCAGACATCATGAACACTGACAGAACTGCTTGGACTCTGCAAATCGCCATGCACAGTGGTGTTAAGGGAGCACTCTGCTGGGCGGGCCAGCTCTGCCCTGGCCCTCCTCTGTGTTTATGCCCAGTGTCTTCCCTGAAACTTAATACTCACTTGGAGGATGACCCAGTGTCCTCCTTTGGAAGCTTTCTCCAGTGCCACTTCTGCCACCGTCTCCTGACCTTGTCCTAAAGACACATTGTGGAATTTTCCAGAGTCAATTGTAAAGCCAAGTCTTTTGCCTGTGGGAGAATACACCATGGTGAGAGGAAATGTCTATGAAGGAGGGTGAGAGGAACCTGGAATTCTGTGGTCTAATGCACATCTGTGGTCACCGCAGCCATTTTCTGAGTGACTTTCCTGAAGAATCCCAAACAAACTTCTGTTGTATCCACAAGCAGCATTTTGAGCTCTCCACAGCTGCCTCATTGCAAGCATTAGAAAAGCCTGTGGAAGCCAGTTCCTTTGGTTTTATGATAATGAAGCTTTTGACATTTTGATAGATGGCAGGCATTGTTATGGAGCTTTATAAACTCTTGCAGGAGTAGCAAAGCATTTCTCTCATAAAAAGGAGCAACATGTGGTAGATATCACATCATTTTTTTGAATGGATCTGTTCATTGGGTAAATGCACAAACCTCTCACCTTGTGAGGCTGCATTTAAATTGAGCACAGTCAGGTCACAGCTATATTAACCTGGTATTCTTGGTGCAGGCCGTGGGGAATGGTAATCCAGAACACAAAGGCGACAGTGCCTTGCGCAATCAAATACACTTGCTCTAATGACCATTATTTAGTCACAGGGGGCACAAGATTACATGAGCATGTGGAAAATTGCCCTCTGGCCCTCATATAGTCAAAAGGTGGAAAACAGTACAAAAGAAACTTGCATTATGCCAGCCAGATGAATGTTCCATTTCAACATTTCTTCAGACTATGGTGTTATTAGCTTTACATTTTCCATACACCCAATCTTCAACAAATTTAAAAAAAAAAAAAGAAACTAAGATCACTGTGAACTGAAAGGAAGGGAAGGGGATGGGGGTGAAAGGGAGGGAGGGAGAAGGGGTGGGCCAGCGAGCCTCCTGGCCACTCACCAAGAATCTCCAGGTCTTTAAGGGCATCTACCCCTGGAGACAGGATGAAGAATATGGGGGTGGCTGGGTTGCTTTCTTCGAATGCTTTAACTAAGTCCAATCTGGTCCTCTCCACATACTTTGCACCCAGTTTTTCCTCTACAAAATTTCTATAAAAAACAAGAATACAAAAAACATGATCAGTGGTTTTGACCTTGAAAAGAGTCACCATTTGGATAAGCTTAAACCACACAGGCACACGATAGAAGTAACCAGGTTTATTACATGGGATGTCTTGTGAGAATAACAATATGAATCCAGCTAGATGTATGCGGTAGGTGTGTCAATGAAATCCTTCTCTTCCTTAGAAGCTCTGAAAATCAGAAGCCTACATTCCACTTTGGGGGGCTACTGAGACCCCCCTGAGTGCCATCAGCTGTCTGCTATGGCTTTGTATCCCCCAAATCCCCTGCCAGATTCCCCCATTACTTATTAACAGTTCATTAGATTTGCCACAGTGCAATTTTCCAGCCTGCTGGGCTTCTCATGAATATACAAATGCTTTTTGGGGTGTTTCTAACACAGGGAGGCTCAATTAAGCAAGGATTATTTTCCAGCAGCATCAGATTTAGCAGAAAGTAAGTACTACTAAGCAGAATTAACTTGTAAAGTAGAGTTCAGCAGAGGCTTCTGCAAAGAGAAAATTGGCTGAACTAAACAAAGCAAAGGAAAAAACCTGAGGCACATGAATATTACTGAAGAAACACAATAGGGAAGGAAGTTGAGAACTCTTTGGTTGGTGAATTCAAATTAGAATAAGACTTGTGTGAATTAAGCAGCACATTACCATTTAGAAGCCAAGAGGGCAAAGAAAAAGGACACTTAAACCAAGATGTAGACAAGGGTTTCTGCTTTGAAATTGCATTGGTTGTAAAGTTATAGGGACTATGAGTGACTCTATGAAAGGAATGCATTTTTGTTTGACATGCAAAATCTTCAGAACCAAAATGCCATCACTGAAAGAAAACGATGGAAATTACACTTGGATAATGCATGAATGCATGTTCCTGGCCTCTGAACTCTGCTGACACCCATTTCTCTTCCAGGAATATTTCCATCAGTCCCCTGTCTCCCCTACTGATTTCAGAATTAAGCTTTTTCGGGAAGAATGTGCTGAGTCTGCCTAGCACATGGTTTAGTGTTTAGCAAAATTTAACAGTAGCAGTGATTATAATATCGAAATCTCAGCAGAATCACTCCCCATCAATATGGATGGTAAACACTTCCACCAGATCCTCCTAACTATTCAGACTACATTTCCTCTATGTTAACTAATATGTGTTTCCAAAAATGCTGACCAACCCACCTGAGAGCATATGTCATTCTGTCAGGACGCATTGCTCTCAGAATAATCAGCTTCTGTATTAAACTTTTCTTCTTCCATTCTTGAGGTAATTTTTCTTTTTCTGGACACTCGGATTCTACCCACTTTCTCCACTGCTTGGCAGATCCTTCCACATCTCGGTCTATGCCTCGAAATTCTTCCATGATGGCAATTGCCTGTAATATGATAGGGAAACAAGTAGGAATGGTGTGAATGATACTTTATAGTTTGAGAAGATGACTTGTGAATGTATCTAATCTTATGTAAAAAAACCGTGCTGGATAGTGTTCACTTTCCTCTTCAGATTTCCTCTTTTTTTTTTTTCTCTGCTGAGAGGGTAAGCTCAAAGGACACTTGAGCTAAGTTCCCTGGTTCCCTGACCTGGTTGGGTTTGGCCAACAGAAAGCAATGGCAGGAGCCTGGAAGACTGGAGAAGAGAGAGGTGGGGGTACTTCTGTCAGAGGCGTTTGAACCAGAGCAACTCCATCTTGAATAGGAGCTGGGTAAATTGGGGCTGAGACCTGCTGGGTTGCATTCCTAGGAGGTTAAGGCATTCTAAGTCACAGGATGAGATAGGAAGTTGGCACGAGATACAGGTCATGAAGATAAAATAGCTTGCAGTAAGGAAGCTGGCTAAAACCCAACAAAACCAAGATGGTGATGAGGGTGGCCTCTGGTTGTCCTCACTGCTACACTGCACCAGTGCCATGACAGTTTACAAATGCCATGGTAACATCAAGAAGTTACCCCATAAAGTCTAAAAAGGGGAGATATGAATAATCCACCCCTTGTTTAGCATATCATCAAGAAATAACCATAAAAATGGGCAACCAGCAGCCCTCAGGGCTACTCTCCCTATGGAGTAGCCATTCTTTATTCCTTTATTAATAAACTTGCTTTTGCTTTACAGACTCACCCTGAATTCTTTCTTGCGTGAGATCCAAGAACCTCTCTTGGGGTCTGGATCAGGACCCCTTTCTGGAAACATTTCTACTCCAGCTCTTTCTCGCAGGAATGTGGTTTGGCAGGGACTATGTTTCTCCGCCACAGGCCACAGATCCTCTACAGTTGGCTCTCTCCCATAATTTCATTTCTTGGTAGTTCCAGTAACTGTCCTTTTCCTCCTTTTTCCTTCCCCATCCCCTGATTGATTTCCTAATCCTTCTTGCCCATACTATGAAAATAGACTCTTGGTTAAACTTTCTTCATCACCCTTTTGCATGTGCCATCTGTTTCCTGTTAAGACCCTGACTGATACACATTTGAAGTTGAATTTTGAATTCTAAAGTTACAATCTAATTACAAATACTACTTTAAAAAGCTGAACATATATAAAAATAAGAGGTAACAGTTATTTTCAATGCACAGAAATGTTTCCTTCTTAGAAAAAAGAGTAGGGCAAAGCTTAGCCTATGTTGAACATCACTAAGATACTCCAGATCCTGGAAGAATTAACTTCTAACAATAGGGCCTTTGACAGAAAACTGCAATGAGGATTGATAATTGAGGTTTAAGGCAACTGTCACTTTTTTCTCTAAAATATTCTGTTTTGCTTAAACATTTTACAATGAGAATAAATGACTCTATTGTGGTGTAATTTAAAGAACTATTTAGAAAAATGGCGGAACGATTTAAAAAGAAAACAAAGGAAATTTTAAAAAATATTCATTGTATCATTTGGCTTTTATCAAAGGTCCTGACAGATTGTACATATTTATTAACTTTTCCACCCATACATAAGCCAAAAGCTCCTGTACATCTAAATGAGAAATTAACCAACTGAATAATACAAAGATTAATAACATCACATTATATAGTGCATTTCTACATTTCTACAACTGAAATGGTGCTTAATATATCACCTGTATTCTTTAATGTTTACATTTCAACACTGGAGAGAGCTAATATTTTAAATAAGATCCAGAAATTGAGAAACTGTATTCCTAACATACCTTGATAGCACTCCATGACTGAGAAGTTAGGAAGTCAACGGGACTCAGATGAATGTGTTCAACTGTGAATCGAAGCAGGAAATCCAATTCAAGGGGGTCTATCTCTTTCTTTCTCAACAAAATCTTGCAAGTAGACAAAATTGAAAAGGATTATTTGGTTTACATCAAAATCATGACACAGGAAGTAGTCACACATTTAACAGACATGACTGAGTAGGCAGAATCATACCTGCTGGGAACTCCAGTTGATATCTGTTCTATTGTTGAAATAGGGAATCTTAGATTATGTCAATGATCTCAAAACCATGATCAGAAATCTAACAGGAAATAATTATGAAGGCTGATTTATTCCAATTCTAACACCTATCACTATTAGCAACATATTTAAAATATGCATTCGTATAAAGTGTTTTATTATTAGATCAAACTTGTCTTAACACTTACACAAAATGAGAACGCCTCCAATGACAATGGATTAAATTACTAAACGGAAGGTAGAACCAGTATTATTAGTTAATTCTGGTATAGTAGTTATTCAATAAACTACAACGTATGTGAAAGATTTTTTAATATGTAAGGTTATATTGAGAAGAATGAGAAAATCTTTTATAGGTACAACTAAACACATTGTGAAGTGGAATAAACTTTAGACATTCTGGTCACAGAACTGATAAAAAATCCATAGTATATTTTGGAGAGTACAAATGAAGTATTCCTAATTTCCATATAAAAACCATAACATCCAAAAAGCTAAACAGGTAAAATTTTTGAGCTTTATATTATCTTAAAATTCCAGATATTTTCAAAAGGTGTTATGAGTGATAACATGCATTAAAATATTTTATTAGATATTAATTTTCTTGAGTTTATTTCAACAAACAAGTAATTATCCATATAGTTATGAAACTTTGATTTATATAGATTGTCGGGACTTGAGATTATGATATAGCTATGGCTTCCAAGGGGAAGTTTTAAATAGATGTTCATGTCATGTATTATCATCCCTGGTCTTTTTCTATTAATGAGCAGTACATACAAAACAAGTATTTCATGCCTGTAATCCCAGCACTCTGGGAGGCAGAGGCGGGCAGATCATGAGGTCAAGAGATCAAGACCATCCTGGCCAACATGGTGAAACCCTGTCTCTACTACAAATACAAAAATCAGCTGGGTATGGTGGTGCGTGCCTGTAGTCCCAGCTACTTGGGAGGCTGAGGCAGAAGAATCGCTTGAACCTGGGAGGCAGAGGTTGCAGTAAGCTGAGATAGCACCACTGCACCCCAGCCTGGCAACACAGCAAGACTCTGTCTCAAAACAAACAACAAAAAAACAAGTATTTCATTGTGTAATGCCTTGCTCCTGTTTATTCCATACATACTTCATCATTAGCTGCAGATGTGTATAAAGTGCCTTCTTTGGCACACACAGAATGGGTAAGACATAGAACTTTCCTTAACATTTGGATAGAAAAAGACATAAAGCAAACTAGCTGATAAAAGGACAATCTGCTTATTTTATCTAGGAATGTGGTCTGCAAGGGTTTTATTCTTATCACGAACCCTTTTTTTTTTTGAGATGGAGTCTCGCTCTGTTGCCCAGGCTGGAGTGCAGTGGCGCAATCTCAGCTCACTGCAAGCTCTGCCTCCCGGGTTCATGCCATTCTCCCGCCTCAGCTTCCCAAGTAGCTGGGACTACAGGTGCCTGCCACCACGCCTGGCTAATTTTTTTTATTTTTAGTAGAGACAGGGTTCCACCGTGTTAGCCAGGATGGTCTCCATCTCCTGACCTGGTGATCCACCCGCCTCGGCCTCCCAAAATGCTGGGATTACAGGTGTGAGCCACTGCGCCTGGCCATGAACACTTTTATTTAAACAAAGTCTTTCATAGAAATCCATGTGAAAAAGGAAAAAAAAAAAAGGAACCAGGTTTCACTGAAGGTGTGAGTAAGAAACCTGGAGCTCTCTTTACCTAGTTACTGCTGTCATTTTCTTAATTTTAATTGACAAATAATTATATATATATTTAAGTGGTACAGTGTGATGCTTCGATACATGTTTATATTGTAGAATGGTTAAATTAAGCTAATTCATATATCCATCACCTCACATACTTATCTTTTTTGTGATGAGATTTAAAATCTACTCCTTTAGCAATTTAAAAATATACATTATTAATTACACACAATGGAAAAAAAGGAAAATTCAGTCATTTGTGACAACATGGACGAACCCAGTCGCTGTTTTGTAAGGAGCCCAGCTCCACTCAGATCTGGATTCATAACCCTCATCTCAAAGAACCTTCCTGGTAGTGCCTGGAAGTTTCTTTACAGGACCCGAGAAGGTGAGAAGAATGTCTCGTGAATGTTTTTCAGGGTGACCGCTGTGGTAGGAGCGTAATGTGTATACCCACCCCACCGGCCCCACTCCCCAAACCAAAGCACTGGGACCTAGGAGAAGGCTGTCACATGCCCAAGTTCCCTGTGGGAAGCAAATTCCCCTCATGCCACCAAGAGCTTCCGAAAAAAAAAAAAGGTCTATTATATTTTGCTTCAGCAGAAATAAAATATATAATAAACAGAGGCATCTGCCTTTGGTTCTGGGGATCCTTTTTCAAGTAACTGATCTCCTTACCTGAAAAGCCATCTGGGACAGGAAGGTGAGCTTGTCCTTCTCAAACAGTGCCTGGCTGGTGTAGAGGAAGACAGCGTGGGTGATGCTCTCCATCAGGATAGAGATGCGTCCCTGCATGTCTTCCACCTTGTCAGCCTGCTCGATCGCTCTGTGGAACAGCACGTTAAAAGCCTGGGAAATTTAATGTGACCATTAAAATGTGACAATTGGTGCCTGGATGTCTAGCTAGCCCCAGATACACAGGGCAATGGTTTAAAGTTTATCTATAGGGAGTCAGAATGAGGCAAAATTTTTAGGAGGGTTATAGTTTCTGGCACATGGTACATGCTCATTAAATGTTTGCTGTCATTACTGTTATTATGGATATGATTCCATGAAATCCATTCAATCTCCTTCCAAGCAACTGAATTGCATAATTTTCTCTCCTTCTGCCCATGTACTTAAAATAATATTTTAATATTTAATTGTGGTAGGATACACATAAAAGATACCATCTTAACAATTTTGTATGTGTACATACATTCAGTTCAGTAGTGTTAAGTATAGTCACATTCTTGTGTAACCACAAGAAATGTGGAATTTTTTTTGTCATGAACATAAATTATACTGTTTAATGCAGATTCAAGGCTATACATTTTTGGGGGAGTAGGTTTTACTTGCAGTACAGATTCTCTTCACCTAAGATTACAAAAATACGACACAACGTGATGAGCCCAATTTAAAAATTACATGTGGCAGTCCATACTAACACAAATAGCTCCCAAAGAGGAACAAGAAAAGCTAAATCCAGTTGTCACTAGGATGCCAGAGCTTTTTCATGTTGCAAAACTGAAGCTCTGTATCCATTAAACAACTGTATATTCTCCCTTCCTCGTATCCCTGGCAACCACCTTTATTCTACTTTCTGTTTCTATGAGTTTGGCTATTATAGGTACCTCACTGATGTGGTTTGGCTGTGTCCCCACCCAAATCTCATCTTGAATTATAGCTTCTATAATTCCCATGTGTTGTGGGAGGGACCTGGTGGGAGATAACTGAATCATGGGGGCAGTTTCTCCCATACTGTTCTGGTGGTAGTGAATAAGTCTCACGAGATCTGATGGTTTTATGAGGGGAAATCTCTTCCTCTTGGCTCTCATTCTGTCTTGCCTTCTGCCGTGTAAGAAGTGCCTTTCGCCTTCCGCCATGATTGTGAGGCCTCTCCAGCCACGTGGAACTGGGACTCCATTAAACCTGTTTTTCTTTATAAATCACCCAGTCTCTTGGGTATGTCTTTATCAGCAGTGTGAAAACAGACTAATACACTCATATAAGCAGAGTCACAGTCTTACTGTGACTGGCTCATTTGAATTAGAATAATATCAACGTTCATCCATGTTGTAGCATGTATGAGAAATTTGTTCATTTTTAAGGCAAAAGGATATTCAACTGCATGGATATACAACATTTGATTAATCTATTCATCCACTGATGGACATCTGGGTTGCTTCCACCTTTTGGCTATTGTAAATAATGCTACTATGAATTTGGGTATTTGGATATCTCCTAGAGACACTCTTTTGATTCTTTTGAATAAATAGCTAGAAGTGGAATTGCTTGATCATATGGTAATTCTATTTGTAATTTTTCTGAGGAATTGCTACGCTGTTTTCCATAGTGGCTGTACCATTTTGCACCCCCACCAAAAGATTCCAATTTCTCAACGTCATTACCAACACTTGTTATCGTTTTTTTTTGATAGTAGCCACCCTAATGGGTGTGAGGTGATATCTCATTGTGGTTTTGATTTGCATCTCCCTAAAAATTGGTAATGTTGAGTATTTTTTCATATGTTTGTTGGCCTTTTTTGTTTGAGACAAACTTTCATTCTGTCATCCAGCCTGGAGTGCAGTGGAGTGATCATGGCTCACTGCAGCCTCAACCTCCCAGTCCTAAGCAATCCTCCCACCTCAGCCTCTTGGGTAGCTGAGACCACAGGCATGTGTCATCACACTTGGCTAATTTTTTGAATGTTTTTTGTAGAGACAGGGTTTCTCTGTGTTGCCCAGGCTTGTTGATCATTTTTATAACATCTTTGGAGAAATGTCCACTTATGTCCTTATTTTAAAATCTGGTTATTTGCTGTGTTTTGTTGTTGTTGTTGTTGTTGTTCCCATGTACTTTCGGGATGCCCTTTGGTCACCTCTTCTTCCTTTAAAGATCACTCTTGATATTTATTACTCTCATTAATGCCTTGGCGATAATGGCGTTGTATGAATTGCTATATCTCTCTATATAAATATAAATTTGAAAAATATATCTATGTATATAAATAGCTATCAATATAAAAATATCTATTTATTTATTTTTGGATGGTAGGGACCAGAGACCACAGATTAATTCACCTTGAAGTATGTATATTTGAGTGAAAGTAAAATCCTACAATGACAGATATATACAGTAAACATTGGTAAGAAGGCATTAACGACGTATAGCTTGAGTATGTCTTATCTGAAACGCTTGGGGCCAGAAGTGTTTCAGATTTTGGATTTTTTCAAATTTTTGAATATTTGCAAATACATAATGAGATACCTTGGGGATGGAACCCAAGTTTAAACACAAAAGCATTTATAGGTTGGGCTTGTGGCTCATGCCTGTAATCCCAGCACTTTGGGAGGCTGAGGCAGGTGGATTACCTGAGTTCAGGAATTTGAGACCAGCCTGGCCAACATGGTGAAACCCCATCTCTACCAAAAATACAAAATTTAGCCAGGCATGGTGGTGGGTGCCTGTAGTCCCAGTTACTTGAGGGGCTGGGACAGAAGAATTGCTTCAACTCGGAAGGGGGAGTTTGCAGCGAGCCGACATCACACCACTACATTCCAGTCTGGGTGCAAGAGTGAGACTCCATCTCAAAAAACAAAATAAAATGAAAAACAAAATTCATGTATGTTTCACACACACCTTATACACATAGCCTGAAGTCAATCTTATACAATATTTTAAACAATTTTGTGCATAAAGTACACGAGGTCAGGTGTAGAATTTTCCACTTGGGGAATCTTGTCAGCATTCAAAAAGTTTCGGATTTTGGAGCATTCCGGTTTTTGGATTAGGATGCTCAATCTGTACTAACCTGATATTTACACTTTTTTAAAATCAGTTTTTCATTTACATACAATAAAATGTGGCTATTATATGTACAGTTTGATGAGTCTTGACAAATAGATATATTCTAATAATAACCATAGCAATCAAGATAAAGAACCTTTCTACTTACATCACCAGAAAAAGTTCTCATGTGCCTATTTACAGCCAATTCCCACCACCATCCCCAGCCCCAGTCAATTACTGACCTGCCTCTGTCACTGTAGAATAATTTTGCCTTTTCTATAATTTCACATAAATAGCATCATATGGTATATACTCCTCGGTGTCTGGCTGCTTCTTTTCAACATAATGTTTTGGTGATATATCCATGTTGTTGTGTGTACCAACAATTCATACCTTTATGTTTTGAGTAATAGCCCACTGTGGGAACATGCAAAATCTGCATGACTATTAATGTGTCAGTCCTTTGTTTTTAGACTTTGGCTTTTATGAATAAAGTGTCTATGAACATTTGTTAAGCTTTTTGCAGGCATACATTTTTATTTCTCTTAGGTAAACGCCTGGAGTAAAAGTGTGAGATCATATTTTGTAACTGTGTATTTATCTTTATAAGAAATTGCCAAACTGTTTTCCAAAATGGTTTATTGTATTCCTACCAGCAATGTGAGAGAGTTGTAGTACCATATCTGTGCTACAGTTGCTATTAACAGTCTTCTAAAACTTTAGCCATTCTGTGGGCATAGAATAAGACCTCATTCTGCTTTTATTTTGCATTTTTCTGATGCCTGATGAGCATTTTTAATGTGCTTGTGGATAATTCATATGTGTTATTATATGTCTGTTCAACTCTTCTGAGTTGTACAAGTTCTTTTTATATCCTGATACAAATTCTTTGTTTTATATATATGTATTGAGAATATTGTCTTTGCTTGTCTGTGGCCTACCTTTTCATCTTCATATCTTTTGAAAACCATAAACTTTTAAGCTTGATAAGGTTCAATTTATTTTTTATTTTCTATTGTGTCCTAAGAAACCTTTGCCTAACCCAAAGCCTTCTCTTATTTTTTTCCTAGAAAATGTATAGCTTAATAAATTCATTTTGAATTTTTTTATATAGTATAATAGTTTGAGGTTTATTTTATGTCATGTGGATATCCAATTGTTCCAGCACCATTTGTTGTAAAAACTATCCTTTCCTCATTGAATTGTCTTGGCTCCCCTACTGAAAATCAATTGACCATGCATTTGTGGGTGTACTTCTGGATTCTCCAATCTGTTCCACAGATCTATGCATTTTTCTTCAGGCCAGTACCACAACATCTTGATGCGTGTAGACATAAGTCTTAAAATCAGAAACTGTAAGTCTTCCAACACTGTTTTTTTTCTTTTTCAAAATTGTTTAGCTATTTTAAGTCCTTTGAATTTTCACACAAATTTTCAGGATAAGCTTGCCAATTTCTACTAAAAGGAAAAAGGAAATGTCTTCTGGTGTTTTGATTGGGACTGAATTGAATCTATAGATCAGTTTGGAGCGAACTGACATCTTAACAATATTGAGCATTCCAATTGATAAACATGGTATATCTATTTAGTTAGGCCTTAATTTTTCTCAACAATATTTTGTAGTTTTTAGAATACAAACCTTGCATATATTTTATTAAAATTATTCCTAAAAAGTTTCATGGCTTTGGAAGCCACTGTAAATAGTGCTAAGATACTGATTTTATTTTCCACTTGTTTTTCACGTACAGAAATACAAGGTATACTGTATATCAACCTTATATTCTGCAAATTGCTAAAAATTCACTTCTTAGTCCTGTCAGGGTTTTGGTGAGTTTCTTGGGATTTTCTATATACATAATCAGGTCATCTGTGAAAAAAACAGAGTTTTGCTTCTTCTTTTAAATCCCTTGCCTTCTATTGTCTTACTGTACTGACTGTAACTTCCAGTGCAGCATTGAATAGATGTGCTGAGACAAAGATATCCTTGTCTTGTTCCTGATTTTAGGGAAAAGCATTCCATTTTCAACATTAAGTATAATGTTAGGTGTAGATTTTTTCTAGATGCATTTTATCATGTTGAGAAGTTACCATCTATTCATTAGTTGAGAGTTGGTTTTTTTTTTAACTCATTTGTTGAAATTTTTCAAGTTCTTTGCATCAATTGAAATGACCATATGAGCTTTTTTTTCTTTTATTCTGTTAACTGATTAATTACACTTCGTGATTTTTGAATGTTAAACCAATTTGATTCTTGGCATACATTCCAGTTGGTCATAATACATTGTGCTTTTTATATGTGGTTGGATTCAATTTGCCAACATTTTCTGGAGGAGTTTACCAACAATGTTTACAAGGGGGACTGCCCAGTATTTTTCTTTTATTGTAATGCCTTAGTGTAGTTTTGGAATTTGGGTAATACTGGGCTGACACTGATGATCTAGTTTTACTCTTCTCCTCACACATGGTTACTTTCAAACTCCAACCACACTGTGTTGTTAAAAGTTTTGCATACTAGTTCTGTACTGTTAGGAAACCTGCTAGTTATGCTTGATCCTTTCCTCTTTATTATTGCCCATAACCAGTCCATCTCCAAGAGCCAATGATTCCAGCTTCAAATCATATCTCAGGTCTGTTCACGTATCTCTGAGTCTTTTGTCATCACATCAGTTATCTGCTTGAAATCTTCCAATGGCTTCTCGTTGCACACAGAATATAATCCCCAAATTCCATACACAGTGGTCTACAAAACTCTGTGTGATTAAGACTTTCCCACCTCTCTAGATTCATTTCTTGCTACCTTTCCCCTTGCTCATTACCCTGCAGCCACAGAAATTCACTCACTACCTGGAATCCCTGAATTCTTTCATCTCACACATTCCTGTTTTCTCCAAATGCTCTTTACATAGCTAAGTCCTACTTATCCTTCAAAAATAAATGTTACTTCCTCTGGGAGGCCTTCCCTGAGCCCCCAGTAAAGCAGCCTCTCCACCTCTATCATTCTGTCTTACAATACTTTCTACTTTTATAAACAGATGTATGTTAATAAAGGTGGGACTATATCTATGTGTACATATATATCTATATGTATCTACATATAGATATACCTCCACCCTTATGTTTTTTCCAAAACTATACACTCAAGTGACAAGCATCTGACATGATGAGTGATCATAATAAACATTTGTCTAAAAATGGATGAGCAGATGAACAGAATGAATGAGCACTGCCCAGCAGGCAGCAGCATGATACAAGGTACGGAGCACGGGCGTTGGAAACAGTTACAGGTTGAAATGCTGGCTTTTACAATAACAAATGTAAATTCTTGGGCAATTTATTTGAAGTTTGAAAATCTCATCCTTATTTTTTAAATGGGGATATTATATTCTTTATTGAGATGTAATAGGGATAAAGAATGAGCCAAAGTATAAAAATGCCTTGCATGTAATAGTGACTTAATAAATAGTTGTTATTATTTTTCTTTCTTTAGCAAAGAAATATGAGCATTCTCTTTCCAAGACATATTTCCACAAAGACAAAATAGGAGCCTCAAGAAAAATTCCCTTAAATTTGAGAGTCTGCTGGCCAGGCGCAGGGGCTCATGCCTGTAATCCCAACACTTTGGGAGGCTGAGGTGGGCGGATCATGAGGTCAGTAGATCAAAACCATCCTGGCTAACACAGTGAAACCTCATCTCTTCTAAAAATACAAAAAATTAGCCAGGCGTGGTGGCAGGCGCCTGTAGTTCCAGCTACTTGGGAGGCTGAGGCAGGAGAATGGCGTGAACCCAGAAGGTGGAGCTTGCAGTGAGCCGAGATCACGCCACTACACTCCAGCCTGGGCGAGAGAGTGAGACTCCGTCTCAAAAAAAAATTAAGAGTCTGTTCAGGAGCAATACACCAATATAATATGATGCCGTATGCATAGTTTAATTACCTCAAAGCCTTACTGAAAATTATAAATGAAAATTCCTGAGAATAAGAATTTTGCTTTTGTTATTTTGTTAACCAGATCCTCATTACTCCTCACTGGGTACACTGATGGCTTAAAAATACATTCTGGCTGTGCGTGGTGGTTCACGCCTGTACTCTCAGCACTCTGCGAGGCCAAGGAGAGGGGATGATTTGAGGTCAGGAGTTCGAGACCAGCCTGGGCAACAGGGCGAAACCCTGTCTACTAAAAATACAAAAATTAGCCAGGCATGGTGGTGCACTCCTGTAGTCCCAGCTACTCAGGTGACTGAGGCATGAGAATTGCTTGAATATGGGAGGAAGAGGTTGCAATGATCATGCCACTGCACTCCAGCCTGGGCTACAGAGTGAGACTCTGTCTCAATAATAGTAATAATAGTTATTATCAATAATAAAATAAATTCCAATTTTCCAGAAACAAATTGAACTCCTAAAGTTCTCCATATTTCTTAGCTCATTCAGCATTACCTTCAAAGAGAATTGGTAGAGGGGGTTGATTTTTTGGAGGTCATTAATAACAAAATAAAGAAGAGATGCTCTTGCTGCCACTGGTCTGTAACATTCTCGGGCCTCGTTGATTTTTCTTTCATTTTCTTTGGCTTCAATCACCTATGGTGGGATCAAACAAAATAAGTAACTTATTTACTCTTCATATTCTCTATGCATATCCAAGGAATGGAAGGACGTACCTGAAATGAAAAATTATGAGTATTAAAATAGATAACATGCATGGCATCCACGTGCTCGAGCTTTTCTAAAATGATTACATTCATATTTTAAAACAATTTTTTTTAATAAACTGAGTTTCAGTGAGAATGGACATAACTCTAGTGGTTTTCTAGGTTACATATTAAACAAACCTAGTTGTTTTCGGTTCTATAGAATTTGTTTCCGAGTAATGTCACCTTCCTGCCTCCCCTCTCTCTTTCAAGGCTTAATAACCCAGCTATATCACCTCCCAGGGATGGCTCTTAAAACTCTGCTGGGTCAATTCAACGCCAATAACTTTATTAGGCAACAAAGCATACAAAAGCAGTCAAGGTCAGTAATATATCCAGTAACTATGCTTACTAAAAAGCCTTAATATAAAGACTCTCATGCCTAATTCTAACTTCGCACTGGATCATCCATATGTCCATATATTTCCATTTAGTTTATCTTTATGTATTAGCCTCTGGGTACATTCAGAGAGATAATTAAAAACGAAAAACCACCACCACCATCAACCAACATATCAGTTTTACCCAAGGCTCAAATATCTATTTCTTTTATCTAGGACTACTGCTCGTCCCATAGGATACAGTATTTTCCCCAATCTTCTCTATAGAGTTGACTCATAATATTTGTGTATAAAAGGAAATAAAATGTAGGGCAGAGAAGGAAGTCACTACATGGTGATATATTAAGAAGACAGGAAGACACATTTTAAGAGACAATTAGAAGTTAACTTCAAAGCTAAGTTAATTTACTTAATTGTTCTAACTTTACCATCTTAGGAGCCACCTAATATTCACTTACTTGAAAAGATAGAGTAATTTGGGATTCCATTTCTTCGCTTAATTTAAGACAAATATAAAGGATGTGTAGTGACACAGCTTCTGCTGGGTAATTAACAGATTACTTAGTAATAAGGATATTCCAGAAAGCAAATAAGGGCCTAATTCACACTGAAACAATGGAATTTTAAGGGTTAATGGTCATTTGTGAAAGTCCAAAGTGCACATCACACATAAGGCATATTGGAACCCACGTTGGACATTAGCAGGAAGCCTATTTAATAAAAATTTGTACTGGCTTTTAGGAAATGTCATTTTTCCTGGGGTGAATAGTGCATTTGAGTACAGCAAGAGATTATCCTTTGCTCAGTATCCTGCCACGGCAGGACAAAACTTTCCTCTAAGTTTTGTAAACAAAACTTTCACTCTAAGAATTTCTTTAAAATGTCCAACAGCTTGGAGAACCTGCAGAGAAACTGTAGGATATGAGTTTGGAAGAGCCGGATGCAAAGGCTTTTCAGATTTTCAGCCATAGAAGCCAGCAGGCCTCAGCTTTCTTCACATTTGGTCACCCAGGAAAAATAATAGCCGGACAGTGTCTAATTTGAATGAGATCTCTATGGAATTAGGAGAAGCATACATTCAACCATCTCCATCTCCATTTACAATCCCACACAGTCCAGTTGCAGCTTATTAAATCACCTGAATTCCACACGCTGGTCCTCTTAGAGGAATTACCAAGTCTGATTACATTGCCCACCCCATGTGCCTCATTCAAACAGACCATTAGAATCTGTCAGGCATCCTCTGCCCTTCCTACCTTGTGCTCTATCTCTGCCGCGGTGGCCTTTGTTGCCTCCAGTCTCTCTACCAGTTTGGTGTCATCCAGAAAGCTTCCCTCTGCCGCAGAAAGGCGCAAAAGGAGATCGTCTTCCAGATATTTGAGCTCAATTTTAAAATCATTTTGGTGCTTTGTCAATACCAACTAATAAAAACCAAGAAAAGTGTGGGAAATGGTGGTTAAGTACTTTTTTTTTTTTTTTTTATGAGAGGAAGTCTTGCTCTGTCACCCAGGCTGGAGTACAGTGGTACGATCTTGGCTCACTGCGACGTCTGCCTCCTGGGTTCAAGCGATTCTCCTGCCTCAGCCTCCTGAGTAGCTGAGATTACAGGTGCCTGCCACCACATCCAGCTATTTTTTCTGTATTTTAGTAGAGACGGGGTTTCACCATGTTGGTCAAGCTCGTCTCAAACTCCTGACCTCAAATGATCCACCCACCTTGGCCTCCCAAAGTGCTGGCATTATAGGCGTGAGTCACTGCGCCTGGACAAGCACATGTTTTTAAACCAGAGTTTCCTTAATCACAAATTTCATGGAATCAGTATATAATATAACACTCTTAACATTAAAACCATACCAATCATAATTTTTAGAAATTCTTTAAAAAACTTCAGAAGGTATGTTAAGATCTAGTTGCACTCCAGGGCGCAGAGTATAAACACTTAACAATAATTTAACATCATGAACCACAGGAAGAATCTGTTTAAGAAAACATCAGAAACTTCTGGTTTCTGCTCAGACATATAAAGGCTTAGAAGTCTCATTTCCGTTCTCAAAATAGGAAAAAAACTCATCAATAATTCTTCTTACATACATCAGAGAACGGAGGTCACAGGGCAAATTGCCATCCTAAAAACAGGCAAACACAGAGAATCACAGCTTCTCAGGAACACTGACATGTAATTGGCTAATTGCTGAAGGTAGAGCTTGAGTTAAAACTTCAGGGGGGCCCAGTCTTCCTAGTCTCTACACTTCTTTGAGTTTTACCTCCAGGAAATGCCATCAGGTTCTTACAGTGAAGGTCAGATAAAATCTACACCAGCTCTGGGCTAAGGATGGGAAAAGTAAGCATTATGACATAAGCTCAGAGAGAAAGTAACCATTTTAAATATGTCCAGAACTTCCTGTTCTCCTTAACAAAAGCCTGCCCACAAGGGAAACTACTTGGCCAGTGCCTAATATGACCTGGATGTATTAGTCTGTTCTCAAGTTGCGATAAAGGACTTCCTGAGACTGGGTAATTTAAAAAGAAAAGAGATTTAATTGACTCATAGTTCTGCATAGCTGGGGAGGCATCAGGAAACTTATAATCATGGTGGAAGGGAAGCAAACATGTCCTTCTTTCCTTGGCGGCAGTAGACAGAAGTGCCCAGCAAAGGGGGAAAAGTCCCTTATAAAACCATCAGATCTTATGAGAACTCACTCACTATCACAAGAACAGCATGGAGGAAACCAATCCCATGATTCAGTTACCCCCCACTGGGTCCCTGCCACAACATACGGGGATTATGGGAACTACAATTCAAGATGAGATTTGGGTGGTGTCATAGCCAAACCATATCACTGGGGAAGGGCAGACTTCCTGTCCTTTAAAAAAGGCTAAGTAACTCTTCTGAAGGTCACATCCCAGTGATTCAGGGCTCCTAAAAAACCCTGAGATTTAATTATAAGATAAAAGAATGCTTCCCCTCCATAATATCTTACCAACACATTGACAGACTCCAGTATAATATCAGTGGATTATAACTGAGAGATTTGCAAAGCACAGATTCTATTTAAAAATCAGTTTTTAGGGAAACCTAAGAACAACAAGGGAGACAAAAACAAGGACACCAGGTAAAACTGAAGCTGCAATGAACATGAAACACAGCCTTAACTCCTAGCCCTAGAAACATAAAACGTCACACTAAACCGCTATTTACTTTTGTGACAGTTATCTAATACATCATGTCTGGTTTTCAAGGTTTTCAACAAATAAGTACAAGGTATACTTAGAGGCAAAAAAAAAAAAAAAAAAAAAAAAAAAAGAAGACAGAACGCAAACCTCAGAACAAGACTCTGATGTGGCAGAAATTTTGGAATTATCAGACTGGGAGTTAAAAATAACTACTTAATGTGCTAACGGGTTTAATGGAAAAGTGAACACCATACAAGACCACATGGGCAATATAAGTAGAGATAGAAACTCACAGAATGAAAAGGAAATGCTAGAAATAAAAAACAATGTAACAAAAATGAAGAATTTTTTTTCTTTTTCTTTTTTTTTTTTTTTTTTTTTTTGAGACAGAGTCTCCTCTGTCGCCCAGGCTGGAGTGCAGTGGCGCCATCTCGGCTCATTGCAAGCTCCGCCTCCCGGGTTCACGCCATTCTCCTGCCTCAGCCTCCCAAGTAGCTGGGACTACAGGCTCCCGCCACCACACCTGGCTAATTTTTTGTATTTTTAGTAGAGATGGGGTTTCACTGTGTTAGCCAGGATGGTCTCAATCTCCTGACCTTGTGATCTGCCTGCCTTGGCCTCTCAAAGTGCTGGGATTACATGCGTGAACCACCGTGACCGGCTGAAGAATGTTTTTGATGGTCTCATGAGTAAACTAGACACAGTGACAAGAATCAGTATGCTTAGACATATGTCAGTGGATACTCGAAAAAAAAAGAATAAAAATTAAAAAGGAAAGAATATCCAAGAACTGTGAGATACGTACAAGGAGAAGAAAGAAAAAAATGAGCAGAAGAAAGATTGGAAATAATGGTAGCTAAAAATTCTTCAAAATTAATGAAAGATACCAAACCATAGATCCAGGACACCCATAGCACATTAAGCAGGATAAATGCCAAAAAATCAACTCCTAGTCATTTCATATTCAAACTGCATAATATCAAAGACAATGACAAAATCTTGAAAGAGTCCACAGGAAATAAATTACCTTACCTATGAAGGAACAAGGATAAGAATTACATGGAACTTCTCTTGAGAAACTATGCAAAAAGGAGAGTTGAGTAAAATATTTAAAATGTTTAAGGAAAAAAACAATCAACAAATAATTTTGTATCTTATAAAATTATCCTTCAAAAGTAAAGCGTAATAAAAGCTTTCTTAGACCAAGAAGACCGAGGGATTTTGTTGTCAGTAGACCTGCCTTACCAGAAATGTTAAAAAGAAATTTCTTCATAGAGAAGAAAAATGATACAGGTCAGAAACTCACGTCTATGTAAAGAATGAAAGAGCACTAGAGAAGGAGTAAATGAAGATAAAATATGTTAGTTTACTAATTGAGCTGTCTGTTCAAAACAGTAATAACAGCAATATAGTCAGTGATTATAACTTATGGATAAATGAAATGAATGACAGCAATGTTATAAAGGATGAGAGGGAGGAAATGAGAATAGTCTATTAAAAGATAACTGCATTACCAGTGAGGCAGTAGTGTTATTTGCAAATGGAATTAGAGGCTGGGCATGGTGGCTCATGCCTGTAATCCCAGCACTTTGGGAGGCCGAGGCAGGTGGAACACCTGAGGTCAGGAGTTTGAGACTAGCCTGACCAACATGGTGAAATCTCATCTCTACTAAAAATATAAAATTAGCTGGGCATGGTGGTGCAAGCCTGTAATCCCAGCTACTCGGGAGGCTGAGGCAGGAGAATTGTTTGAACCCGGGAGGCAGAGGTTGCAGTGAGCCAAGATTGTGCCATTGCACTCCAGCCTGGGCAAGAAGAGTGAAACCTCATCTCAGAAAAAAAGAAAAAAAAAGAAAAAAGAAAATGGAGTTAGATTAGTTGTAAATGTATATTGCAAATGCTAAGGTAACCACTAAAAATTTTTTTAAAAGAAATACAATTTATATTGTACATATATAGCAATATATTTTGCTAAGAGAGAAGCGACACTGGAATCATATAATATGCTGAAAACCAAAGAAGGCAGAAGAGAAGGAAAAGAAAAATTATTACAAATACAAAATACATATATCATATTGTAATATATACATATTACAGCTATATATATATAGAGAGAGAGAGAGAGAGCGAGAGCGAGCACACAATATATATAGCTAAGACAGAAGGCACTGGAATCACAGAAAGTGCTCAATTAAAACCAAAGATGGCAGAAGAAGAGAAAAAGACAAACAAAACTAATGAGAAACAAGTATAATGAATAAAAACCAATAAAAATATGGTAGATATTGATCTAATTATAGCAACAATCTCTTTAAACGTGAATTATTGACATAGTAGATAAAAAAAGACCTAACTATGTACTGTCTATAAAACCCACTTTAAATATAAAAATTAAAAGGGGAGAGAGAGAGAGAGAGATAGAGAAAGATATATCATGCTAACACTAATCGAAAGAAAGCTGGGGTGGCTATACTAAGACAAAGTAGTTATCAGAATAAGAAAAATTATTGAGAACAAAGAAGTGCATTACATAATAAAAGGGTCTACTCTCCTTAAAAGCATAATAATCTTTTTTTTTTTTGAAACAGAGTCTCACTCTGTTGCCCAGGCTGGAGTGCAGTTGCGCAATCTTGGCTCACTGCAAGCTCCACCTCCCGGGTTCACGCCATTCTCCTGCCTCAGCCTCCCGAGTAACTGGGACTACAGGCACCCGCCACCATGCCCAGCTAATTTTTTTTTGTATTTTTAGTAGAGACGGGGTTTCACTGTGTTAGCCAGGATGGTATCGATCCCCTGACCTCGTGAGGATCCACCCGTCTCGGCCTCCCAAAGTGCTGGGATTACAGGCATGAGCCGCCGCACCCGGTCGAAAGCATATCAATCTTTAATGTGTATGCACCTAATAATGGAGTGTCAAAATACACAAGGCAAAAACTAAGAAATGCAAGGAGAAATAAACAAGTCCACAATTATAGCTGGACAATTCAAAACCCTTATATCATAATTTACAGATCCAACAGGCAAAAAATCAGCAAGGATACAGTTGAACTGTGCAACATCATCAATCAATGGGATCGAATGTCACTGACAGACTACTTCATCCACTTACAGAAGAATATACATTTTTCTCAAGCTCACATGGAACATTTGCCAAGATGCACCAAGCAACACACCAAAAAGGTTTAAAAGAATAGAAATCATACAAAGTATGTTCCAGACCACAACAAAATTAAATAAGAAATCAGTAACAGAAAGCTTAAAATTCAAAAATATTTGGAGATTAAACAACACAGTTTAAAATAACACATGAGTCAAAGAAGTCTCAAGAAAAACTTAAAAATATTTTGACATAAATGCAAACAAAAATACAACATATCAAGATTTGTGAGATGCAGCAAAAGCAGTGGTTAAAGGGAAATTTATAGCAATGAATGCATATATTAGAAAAGTAGAGAAGAAAACCTAAAGGTATTTATCTAAGCTTTTACCTTAGAAAATTAGATAAAGGAGCAATGTGAACCTGAAGCAAGCTTATGAATACATAATAAAAATCAGAGCAGAAGTCAGTAAAATTTTAACTAGAAAATCAATAGAGAAAATCAATAAAATCCAAAGCTGATTATTTGAAAGGATCAATAGAATTTATAATTCTCAAGCCAGGCTAGCCAAGAGACAAGAGAAGGCACCAATTACTAGTATGAGAAATGAAAGAGGGGCATAAATACCAATTCCATGAATATTAAAGGATAATAAAAGAATTTTATAAACCATTATATGCTTACAAATTTGATAACTTAGATGAAGTGAATTGATACTTTGGAGGGCAGAATCTACCAAAAATATACACATAATCTGAAAAGGCCTGTATGCATTAAATAAATTAACTCAATAATTAATAACCTTTCAAAACAGAAAGCACCAGGTCCAGATGATTTCACTGGAAGAAAAGAGTTAAGGGAGAAATAGTATCAATTCTCTACATTTTTTCTAGAAAACAGAAGCAGAGGAACATTTCCTATCTCATTCTATAAGGCAAGCATTACCCTAAGACCAAAATCAGATAAACCCATTACAGGAAAAAAACAAAAAAACTACAGACCGATATCTCTGATGAGCATAGTTGTGAACATCCTCAAACAATTAGCAAATCAAATCCAACGATGTACAAAAATAATTAAACGCCACGACCAAGTGGGATTTATTCCAGGTATGCAAGTCTGGTTCAAAAGTGAAGTAATGATATATAACAAGCCAAAGAAGAAAAATGTAGTCATACCAATAGATACAGAAAAAAACATTTGATAAAATTTAACAGTAATTTAATGATAAAAAACTCTCAGCAAATTAGAAGTAGAGGGGAACTTTCTTAACTTGATAAAGAAGATCTAAAAGAAGAGAATCATAGCTAACATTGTACTTAATGGTGAGAAGCTAGATGCTTTTGCCCTAAGATCAGGAACGAGGCAAGGTTCCACTCCTATTCAACGTTGTACTAGAAGTCCTAACTAATACATTAAGACAAGAAAAGGAAATAAAAAGTATATGGAATGGGAAGGAAGAACAAAAAATTGTCTTTGTTCACGCATGACATGATAATCTATGTGGAAAATCCCAAAGTATGAACGTAAGGCCTCTTGCAACTAATAAGCAGGTATAGCACATTTGCAGGATACAGATTAATATACAAAAACCATTGCTCTTCTATACACCAGCTTTAAACAATTGGAATTTGAAATTTAAAACACAATGCCATTTACATTAGTACCAAACAACTGAAACACTTAGGTATAGATTTCACAAAGTATGTTGAAGATCTGTCTGGAGGACTAAAAATCTCTGATGAAAGAAATCAAAGATCTAAACAATGGAGAGATATTGCATGTTCATGAATAGGAAGTCTCAATATTGATAAGCCATTCTGAATATTATTAAGCCATTATTGTTAAGTCATTACTTTCTGAAATTCAACACAATATTATTCAAAATACTTGTACATTATTTTATAGATATTGAAAATCTGATTCTAAAGTTTATGTTAAAAAGCATAAGATCCAGAATCATCAAAAATATACAGAAAAACAAAGTCAGAGAATTGACACTACTTGGCTTCCAGACTATCAAGCTACAGTAATCAAGGTGGTGTGATATTGATAAAAGGATAGACAAACCGATCAATGGAATATAGAAATAGAGAACCCAGAAATATGAATAGATCCACAGAAATATGGCCAACTGATCTTTAACAAGGATCAAAGGCAATTTAAGGGAGAAAATATAGTCTTTTCAACAAGTGGTGCTGAGACAACTAGATAGCCACATGCAAAAGAATGAAGGTGGACCCCTACTTCACACCATGTTCAAAAATTAACTCAAAATATACAACAGAGCTAAATGTAAGAACTAAAACTACACAACTCCTAAGAGAAAACATAAATCTTCACTAACTGTCAGTTAATGATTTCTTAGATATGATACCAAAAAACAAGCAAGAAAAAATAGATAAATTGAACATTACCAACATTAAGAACTTTTGTGCTTCAAAGGACACCAACAAGAAAGTGAAAAGACAACCCACAGAATGGGAGAAAATTTTCATAAGTCACAGATCCAATAAGAGTCTGACATTCAGAACACAAGAACTCCTGTAACTCTTTTATGCTAACATAAAAAAAAAATACTATTTTCTTATATGGTCTGATGGTATCTTGATTACAGACACGGTCCCTGATCCAGCTTGGCAATTAGTGCACAAGGCAGCAAGCCAGTGGTCCTTTGAACTCTGACTTGGTGGATGACTCTCCTGGCAGGTTGCAGTTCCACTGAATGTGAGCACATTTGTAAGGAGGCCTCAGGGAACCATATCCACTCATACTCAGCCTTGATCTCATGGCTGTCTTTGCCTACATGGCAACTGCTGCAGTGGCAAATCCAAGTAAAGCAGCCTCACACAGAGTATGAGCATGGACCAGAATTTCTTGCATGGCTTAGTAAAACATGATTGCTGGACCCCCAACCAGAGTCTCTCATTTAGTGGGATCTGGGGTGTGGCCAGATAATTTGCAATTAAAGTGTATTTGTATCAGCACCAGCTGATGGTGATGCTGCTGTTCCAGGACCCCCAGTTTGAGAACCACTGATTTATACCAGGGTGGCAATCATTTTCTGGAAAGGGCCAGATAATAAATACTTTTGGCTTTGTAGGCCATAAGGTATCTGTTGCAACTACTCAACTCTGCCATTATAGTGCAAAAGCAGTCATAGACAATATGTAAATATATGAACAAGTCTGTTTTTTGTTCGTTTTTGTTTTTGTTTGAGACAGAGTCTTGCTCTGTCCTCCAGGCTGGAGTGTAGTGGCACTATCCCGGCACACTGCAACCTCTGCCCCTGGGTTCAAGTGGTTCTTGTGCCTCAGCCTCCTCAGTAGCTGGGGCTACAGTTGTGCGCCACCACACTTGGCTAATTTTTTGTATTTTTAGTAGAGATGGGGTTTTGCCATGTTGGCCAGGCTGGTCTCAAACTCCTGGCCTCAAGTGATCTACCCTCAAGTGATCCAGCCTCAGCTTTCCAAAGTGTTGGTATTACAGGTATGAGCCACTGTGTTTGGCCATGGCTATGTTTTAATAAATTTTATTAACAAAAAGAGGTGGCAGGCCAAATTAGGCATGGAAGCCACGCTTTGCAGACCCCTGATTTATACTAAGAAAAAGTATTCCAGCTTAGTTTTTCAAAATATGAATAATGTTCATCTGTGTGAAGAAATCCTTTCAAGTTCCAAAATGTAGGCCATAAATCTCTAACATCTGAAATATAAATCCTTGTTTTAATTCTTAATATATCTCATTTAAATTTTTGAGACACACTATTGCCAAAATTGCCCAGGTTAGCACATAAATTCTTTTTATTTTTCACATCACCGTTTCAATATTCAAATTTACTGTTAGAAAGCTGGGCACAGCATGGCCGGGCGTGGTGGCTCATGCCTGTAATCCCAGCACTTTGGGAGGCTGAGGCCGGAGGATCACAAGGTCAGGAGTTTGAGACCAGCCTGGCAAATATGGTGAAACCCTATCACTACTAAAAATACAAAAATTAGCTGGGCGTGGTGGTGTGTGCCTGTAGTCCTAGCTACTCGGGAGGCTGAGGCAGAAGAATTGCTTGAACCCAGGAGGTGGAGGTTGTAGTGAGCTGAGACCATGCCACTGCACTCCAACCTTGGTGACAGAGCAAGACTCTGTCTCAAAAAAAAAAAAAAAAAGGCTGAGCATAGCATTCCTTTGTAGTTTTTAATCTGTGTGTAGTTATATGCCTTTGTCTTCTTTTATTCTTCACTAGTCCTTATGGAAGTATATCTACTATATCACTTCCTCACCCCTTCTTGCCAAAGAACTAGTTTTTTATTTTGTTAATCTTTTCTATTTTCTATGTCAGTATTTTCTGATTTTATCTTTATTATTGCCTTTCTTCTACATTTTAAGGCTATGTTGTTTTGTTTTCTGTATATAACACTAAATTTAATTATTTTCAGCATTGTTTCTTAATATACTTTGGGCCATAAATGTCCCTTTGAATACTAGTCATAACTAGCTACCAGGTCCTTAATTTTTCCAAGCTTGCTTCATTACACCTCTTTTTCATTCTTTAGCCAGGCTAAATTAGTAGATTACATTCCAACCTACCTGGGTACATACCTCTATTTTACATGACTCGTATGCCTCTTTGTTTGCCCTCAAACAAGATCCAGAGCCACCCTATCTCCTACTTGTGGCATAACCATAACAATCTAGCATTTATGAAGAGCAACTGTGAATTGTTTAACTTTTAACATGTATACTTATTTTTCCCAATTAGATTGCAAGATTCTAGAGGCCAAGAATCCTATTTTATACTTCTGTGTCTAGCACTATGATTTGTGCAAAGCAAGTGCCGACTAAGTGTTGGTGGTGACGTAAACATTTTTACCTTAAGTTTCTCCAAATCTGGCCTTTCAATACTGACAACCTCTGCCAGCAGCTGGGCTTCTAGACCATCTTCTGTGACTGTGAAATTGAGGAGAGTTGTCTGAGCTTGTAATTCCGGCTTATAGTGAGGATTTGCCAATTTTGTGTGAAGGATAAGGCGAAAGTTCTTGTTAAATTCACATTCTTTATCTCCAATCCTGATATACCTAAACGGAGCAAAACACAGACTTTCAGGAGACTCCTATGACCCATAACTGATACTAAGGTGTCATTCCATTCCTGTATTCTTATAATGGACCTTGGCCAGAAGCTCAGGTGATTGAGAATTTTTCAGCTGCTCCCAAATTTCCTAAAGTACAGCAGGATCAGCAATCACCCACCAAATCTCTATATGATTTAGTTTCCTCATATGTGAAATATTGACAATAATAGTACTCACCTCATAGTGTCACTGTAACAATTAAATACAATCATACAAAAGACCTATAACAATAAATATTAGCTTTTATTATTATACAGTAAGTCCTTGATGTAATTGATAAACTTGCAAACTGTGACTTTAAGCAAAACACCATATGAAGAAACCAGTTTTACCACTGGCTAATTGATATAAACAAGAGTGAAGTTCCTATGGCATGTTCCTGGTCACAAAAACATCATTAAACTTCTAAATAAAGGCCTCAAACACTTCTAATATTAAACACTGAAATAAATGTGAGCTACACATACATTTAAAAAGGTTAATAAAAACAAGATAATTATTTACTCAATTTTTGGTGCATTAGTGAGAAATGGTGGGCATAGTTGGGGTAGGTTAAATTGAGAAATAAATGTGTACAAAGCAGAAAATCTTAAGCAGCACCTCCTACCACCACACAGTTCAAAAGCAATGACAGATTTGGCAGGCCTGAGAAGGGCTTTTGTAGTACAATGTTTAGCGTCATGCATTTGTATGATTATCGTCTAATTTATAAACTTTTATTTGACAATAGTTTGTATTCACTCGTTCATTCCTTTTCTAACCCACTGATTCCAGTTCAGACTCACGGGTGGCTGGAGACTACCCTGGAAGCTCAGGGAGCCAGGTGGGAGCCAGCCCCGGACAGGATATCATCCCATGGCAGGGCCACTCACACACCCCCACACTCACTCACTCACACTGGGATCATATAGACACTCCAGCTCACCTAACGCGCACAGCTGTGGGATATGGGAGGAAACAGGAGGACAAGAGGAAACCCAGGCAGACACGGGGAACGTGTGCAAACTCCACACACACAGTGGTCCCAGCAAGCAGGAAGTGATTTTTTTTTTCCCTCATCAACATTAGCATGAAAGGATGTTATTTTAGGGCCAGCTGTACTTTCTGTGATTAAACGTACATTAAATGCTGCAATTCCTTAAGGATAAGATAAAATGTGTATGTATGTGTTTATGTATATCTGTATATATATGTATAATGCATCTTAAGTATATAAGTAATCTACTTATGTATGTTAAATAACATTAAAATATTTTATTTTTATAAAGATGAAATATTAAAAACACATATATTCTTTTTAGTGTGTGTGTGACAGTGTCTCATTCCTTCACCCAGGCTGAAATGCAATGGTACAATTTTTGCTCACTGCAACCTCCACCTCCTGGGTTCAAGTCATTCTTGTGCCTCAGCCTCCTGAGTAGCTGAGATTACAGGTACATGCCACCACACCCAGCTAATTTTTGTATATTTTTAGTTGAGATGGGGTTTTGCCATGCTGGTCAGGCTGGTCTTGAACGACTGACCTCAGGTGATCCACCCACCTTGGCCTTCCAAAGTGCTAGGATTACAGGTGTGAGCCATCTCACCCAGCCCAAAACACATATATTTAAAAAATTACTTTCCAATACTTTCTGCATTGGCTTCCTGTAACTGCAAATCCTTGGTTGCCTCAACATCTCTACTTAACCCTTTCCTCTGAAAATTGTTTCTGTAAATAGTCACTAGGCTAATTCTATTCAAAACTCCCAGCTTAATTCATGTTATTTTTTAAATTTAAGGGTACATAGTAATCATATGTATTTCTGGGGTACATGAGATGTTTTCATACAAGCTTCATGGTCTCTTTCCTGCTAGGAACCTGCTATGAGGATCTAGTAAAGGAGGAGCTTTCTAATTCATGCAACAGACAGAGAAGCCAAACCCACAAATACTGGAACTTCTCAAAGCGGCCTAAGCTGCTTAGAGTGAAACTTCTTATGAGGCCTAGAGGCATGGCTGCAGCAAAGAGTCTCTGCTCAGTCTTCTATTTTACCTTACATATGAAAATTCTGGATTCTTCCTTATTAAGTGTATAAAATATTTAAATTGTATAGATGTCATCATGATAGAAAATTAGCCAGAGCCCAATTATTTTAATTGAAATTATTTTAAATAGCCATGAGAAAAAAATATTTATTGCCTATCTCATTGACTTCCAGGTGAGATGTTATTTCACTGAATTTGTCAATTTTGAACAACTGGGTAAATTCTAAAGAAAAGATGTTCTATCACATTCAGGCAGGGCTCCTTTTAATCAAAATGTCACGATATTAGCAAAAATTTTTAATTTGAGGAGTGATATCCAGAATGCCATAAAGTGGCAATGTTTCATGTGGTTCTTGGAGGATGTTTTATAATCGTGTCTTGTTCAGAGATTAGGTCTCTTGTGTCTACGGTAAGGAAAGTGCCTCTGAACCACTGGCTGTGTTATTTGACTGGAAATATTTTTAATGAGAGAACTGGTTTTAATGTGTAAAGACTATTTAAAAATTATAATTTTCTTACATTACTAAAGCTTTTGTTGCCTGAATATGAATTTAAAATCCCAAAGGACTGATCAGACTTATGACCTACTGTCTTCATCTAATTCTCAAATTTTGTTTTCCCTGCAGAGTGATCTTACACTGACAACAAAAACCTTCAGAGTTGTTGACTAAGTGTCTAAACTTGAAAAAACTCTGCCAGATAAGCCACTTTTGAAAACCCTGTTAGTTGAATGGTGAATTTATTCACTTTATTCAGTTTGGATTTGTTTTTACCTTGTCAGTACCTCCTACTATTTAATTGTTTTCCAAGAGGAGAATAAGCCATTCAGTTAGCAACCCTCTCCTGCCCAAGCCAGTATATACCTGTGCAGTACATATGTCCCTTTTTTTTTTTTTTGAAACGGAGTCTCGCTCTGTCGCGCAGACTGGAGTGCAGTGGTGTGATCTTGGATCACTGAAAGCTCCACCTCCTGGGTTCACGCCATTATCCTGCCTCAGCCTCCCAAGTAGCTGGGACTACAGGCGCCTGCCACCACGCCCGGCTAATTTTTTGTATTTTTAGTAGAGACGGGGTTTCACCGTGTTAGCCAGGATAGTCTCAATCTCCTAAACTCATGAACGACCCGCCCTGGCCTCCCAAAGTGCTGGGATTATTATTATCATTTTTTTTTTTTTTTGAGACAGAGTCTCGTACTGTCACCCAGGCTGGAGTGCAATAGCATGATCTCGGCTCACTGCAACCTCCGCTTCCTGAGTTCAAGCGATTCTCCTGCCTTAGCCTCCCGAGTAGCTGGGATTACAGGCATGTGCCTCCATGCCTGGCTAATTTTTTTGTATTTTTTAGTAGAGACGGGGTTTCACCATGTTGTCCAGGCTGGTCTCAAACTCCTGACCTCGTGATCTGCCCCCCCTCAGCCTACCAACGTGCTGGGATTACAGGCGTGAGCCACCGTACCCAGTCAGCATCAACTTTTGATATAGTGATTTATTCTTCCATCTATTCAGCCAATAAATACGTATTCAGTCATGTTTCTACAATTTTATAGGCAAACAATGATCAAACATCTGTACAAGTGAAAGATGGGTAAAAGAACTAAATAAACATTTCTCAAAGAAGAAACACAAATGACCAATAAGCATATGAAAAGATGCTTAATGTCTTACACTGACAATTAAGCATGTGAAAAGATGCTTAATTAGTCATCAGGGAAATGCAAATCAAAGCCATAGTGAGGTACCACTTCACACCCATGAGAATGACTATAATAAAAAAGCAAAGACAGTAACAAGTGTTGGTGAGGACATGGAGAAACTGCAGCCCTCATACACTGCTAATGGGAACATAAAATTGTGCAACCACGTTGGCAAGCAGTTTGGCCATTCCTTAAAATTAGCACGCTGTGGTGGCACACACCTGTAGTCCCAGCTACTTAGGAGGCTGAGGTGGGAGGATCACCTGAGCTTTGGGAGGTCGAGCCTGCAGTGAGCTGTGATCAGGCCACTGCACTCCAGCCTGGGCAACAGAGATCCCGTCTAATAAATAAATAAATAAATAAATAAATAAATAAATAAATAAATAGTTTAAAAACCCAAACAATGAAATATCATGGAAAAACCCACAATTACTTTTGCACCGACCTAATATTTGGCCATAGAATGGAATGAAGTATTGATACATGCTACAACACAAACGAAACCTGAAAATGTACAAAGTGAAAGAAGTCATAAAAGATCACATATTATGTGACTCCACTTATGTGAAATGTCCAGAACAGGCAAATACAGAAAGATACAGGAATTTCAATTTTAAAACAGATCGTGCTGATGGTGGCCCAACTCTGTGAATACACTAAAAACCACTGAATTACACACTCTGAGTGGGTGAATTATATAGTATGTGAATTATATCTTGATAAGGATGCTACCAAAAAAATGGAACAATTATCAAGAGGTCAAATCATTAACATTTGGGCTTTTATCAATCTGTAAGTTACCATGCTAATACAGTTTCTCAGAGGTTCATGCTTGTCTTTTGAGCATAGCAATGTGTATCACAGGATAATCTTGTTTGATAAGGACATCTTTCTAAATTAACCTGCCTCTTTTGACTGACAATCTAGTCAAATATGTCTACAGTGGAGAGCATCATCAGAATTTCTCCTATTATTTGAGTTTCCTCTTTCCAAGGATTTCCAAAATGATCTCACAAGTAGCTTTGAGGAAATCTTTGTTAGTGCTATTCACTGTATAGTTCACGGCTAGTTCTTTTGACTCAGCCTAACTTCAGGATTTGTATGACTGACTTTTTTAAAAACTGTTTTCAATTGACACATAATTGTACATATTTATGGGGCCCCATGAGATGTTTCAATACATGTATACTTTGTATAATGATCAAATCATGGTATTTAGCATGTCCATCATCTCATTGATCATTTCTTTGTGGTGGGAATATTCAGAATCCTCTCTTCTAGTTATGTTGAAATATACACTATAATATTGTTTACTATAGTCACCCTACTGTGCTATAGAACACCAGAACGTATTCCTCCTATCTAACCAAAACCACTGAATTGCATACTTTAAGTGGTCAAACGGTATATAGTATGTAAATTATATCTTGATAATGGTGTTACCAAAAAAAAGTAACAATGATCTATTAAAATGATCAGTGGGCAATTTTGTAACCATTGACCAATCTCTCCCCACCATCCCCCCTCCTTTTACCTCCCCTGCCTCTGGTAACCATTTTTCTACTCTACTTTTGAGATCAGCTTTTTTAGATAACACAAATGAATGAGATCATACAGTATTTGTCTTTTTATGCCTGACTTATTTCACTTAGTCCACCAGGTTCATCCATGTTGCCACAAATTACAGGATTTTATTCTTTTTTATGACTGAGTAGTATTCCATTGTGTATATATACCATACTTTCATTATGCATTCAATTGTTGATAGGTTGACTCCAGATCTTGGCTAATGTGAACAATGCTGCAATGAACATGCAATTGCAGATATCTTTTTGACATGCTGATTTCATTTCCTTTTGATACATCATAGTAGAACTGCTGGATCATATGGTAGTTCTTAGTTTTTCGAGGAATCTCTACACTCTTTTCCATAATGGCTATACCGATTTACATTTCCACCAATAGGGTATAAGCATCCCCTTTTCTCCACATCCATTCTAGCCATTGTTATTTTTTGTCTTTTTGATAATATCCATTCTAATTGGGGTGAAATGATATCTCATTGCGGTTTTCATTTGCATTTCCCTGATAATTAGTGATGTGGAATATTTTTCATGTACCTGTTGGTCATTTGTATGTCTTCTGAGAAATGTCTATTCAAGTCTTTTGCCTGTTTTAAAATCACATCCTTTTCTTTTTATTTTTTTGCTACTAAATTGAGTTCCTTATATATTGTAGATATTAAGCTCTTGACTGTCAGAGGCATATTTTGAAAATATTTTCTCCCATTCTGCAGGTTATCTCTTTACTCTGTTGGTTATTTCCTTTGTTGTGCAGAAGCTTTTTAGTCTGATGTAATCCCATTTGTCTATCTTTGCTTTTGCTGCCTGAGCCTCTGAGGACTTACCCCAAAAATCTTTGTCCAGATCAATGTTATAAAGCATTCCCCCAACGTTTTCTTCTAGTAGTTTTATAGTTTCAGGTATTACATTTAAGTCTCTCATCTACTTTGAGTTGATTTTTGTCATTGATGAGAAATAGGGGTCTAGTTTCATTTTTCTGCATGTGGTTATCATTTTTCCAGCACAATTTATTGAAGAGATTGTTCTTTCCACAATGTGTACTCTTGGTAACTTTGTTGAAAATCAGTTGACTATAAGTGTATGATTTCTGGGTTTTTTATTCTGTTTCATCTGTCTGTTTGTTTTTACACAAGTGCCATGCTGTTTTGGTGATACAGCTTTGTAGTATACTTTGAAGTCAGGTAGCATGATGCCTCTAGCTTTGTTCTTTTTGCTCAAGATTGGTTTGGCTATTTGGAGTCTTCTCTGATTCCATATAAATTTTAGGATGGTTTTCTCTATTTCTGTGAAGAATGTCATTGGCATTTTCATAAGGATTACAGTGAATGTGTAGATCACTTTGGGTAGTATGGACAGTTTTACAACGTTAATTCTTTCAATCCATGAACAGGAAATATCTCTCCATTTGTGTCCTCTTCAATTTATTTCATCAATGTTTTATAGTTTTCTTTGCAAGGATTTTTCACCTCCTTGGTTAAATTTCTTAGGTTTTTTATTTGGTAGCTTTTGTAAATGGAATTGCTCTCTTGAATTTTCAGATAATATTGGTGTATAGAAACACTACTGATTTATGTATGTATGTTGATTTTGTATCCTACAACTTTACTGAATTTATTAGTTCTAACAGTTTTTTTTTTTTTTGAGGAGTCTTTGGGGCTTTCTATATATACAATCATGTCATCTGCAAACAGGGACAATTTGACTTTCTCCTTTCTAATTTGGACGCCCTTTATTTCTCTTACATACTTGCTGCCTAGAACTTCCAGTATTGTGCTGAATAGAAGTGGTGGAAGTGAAAATCCTTGTTTCAGATTTTACAGGAAAAGCTTTCAGTTTTTACCTGTTTAATATGTTAGCTGTGGGTTTGTCATATATGGCCTCTATTGTTTTGAGGTATGTTCCTTCTAACCACAATTTGTTGAGAATTTTCCTCATGAAAGGATCTTGAATTTTATCAAAGCTTTTTTCTGTGTTGATTGAAATAATTGTATGTTTTTTCCCCTTGATTCTGTTAATGTGATGTATTACATTTATTGATTTGTGTATGTTGAACCACTCTTGCATTCCCGGAATAAATTTCACTTGGTCATAGTGAATGATCTTTTTAATGGGCTGTTGAATTTTGATTGGTTTCATTTTGCTGAAGATTTTTATAGCTATGTTTATCAGGCATATTGGCCCATAGATTTTTGTGTATGTCCTTATATGGTTTTAGTATCAAGGTGATGCTGGACTCAGGTTTAGTTTGGAAGAACTCCCTCTTCTTTTTTTTTTTTGGAATAGTCTGAAAAGGATTGGAATTAGTTCTTCTTTAAATGTTTGATAGAATTCTGCAGTAAATGCATCAGGTCCTAGGCTTTTCTTTGATGGGACACTTTTGACTACTGATTCAACCTCATTACTCATTATTAGTTTGTTCAGATTTTCTATTTCTTCATGATTCAATTTTGATAGGTTGTACATGTCTAGGAATTTATCCAGTTCTTCTAGGTTTTCTATTTTGTTGGCATATACTTGTTCATAACAGTCTGTTATTACTGTGGAATCAGTTATGTTTTGTTTTTCATCTCTGATTTGAAACTTTTGAAAATTTTAGTCTAAGTAGAGGTTTGTTGATCTTGTTTATGTTATTTGTTTTTTTGGGACGGCATCTCGCTCTGTCACCCAGGCTGGAGTGCTAGACTGGTGTGCAGTGGTATGATCATAGCGCACTGCAACCTTGAACTTCTAGGCTTAAGCTATCCCCCTGCCTTGGCCTCCAAGTAGTTAGAGCTACAGGCATGCATCACTATGCCTGGCTAATTTATCTTATAATTATCTTATAATTATAATACATATATGTTTCTTTATATATAAGTTTATACATATTATATATTATATATTATATTTATATATTTATATATCTTATATAAATTATATATTTATATAAATACAAAATTATATATAATTATATGTTATATTTATAAAATATATAATATATATTATATTATATATAATATGTAATATATATATATTTAATATATTATACATTTTATATATATTATATGAATATAATACATAATATATAATAAATATATCTTATATCAATATTACATTATATCTCATATAAAATATATTATATCAAATATATAATTATATATTTATATATATTTTATATATATTTAATATATTAATATAAATAGATATATTTATATATATTTAATACATTAATATAGATAGATATGTTTAATATATTAATATAGATATATTTATCTATATTAATATATTAATATAGATATAGTTATATTAATACATATTTTATATATTATATTATATATAATATATAATATATTAATATGACATATAATATATATTATGTATTAATATAATATATAATATATAATATTAATATTAGATAATATATATGATATATCATATCAGTCATATATAATTATATATGATATATATGATATATCATATCATATACAATTATATATGATATATCATATCATATACAATTATATATGATATATCATATCATATACAATTATATATGATATATATGATATATCATATCATATACAATTATACATCATATATGATACATCTCATATACAATTATACATCATATATGATACATCTCATATACAATTATACATCATATATGATACATCTCATATACAATTATACATCATATATGATACATCACATATATAATTATACATCATATATGATATATATCATATATAATTATACATCATATATGATATATATCATATATAATTATACATCATATATGATATATATCATATATAATTATACATCATACATATCACATATATAATTATATATCATACATATCACATATATAATTATATATCATATATATCACATATATAATTATATATCATATATATCACATATATAATTATATATCATATATATCACATATATATCATATATATCTCATATATAATTATATATCATATATATCTCATATATAATTATATATCATATATATCTCATATATAATTATATATCATATATCTCATATATAATTATATATCATATATGATATATCATATCATATATAATTATATATCATATATGATATATCATATATATAATTATATATCATATATGATATATATGATATATCTCATATATAATTATATATCATATGATATATCTCATATATAATTATATATCATATATATCATATCATATATAATATGATATATCATATATGATATATCATATCATATATAATTATATATCATATATGATATATCATACCATATATAATTATATATCATATATGATATATCATACCATATATAATTATATATCATATATGATATATCATACCATATATAATTATATATCATATATGATATATCATACCATATATAATTATATATCATATATGATATATCATACCATATATATTATATCATATATGATATATGATATATAATTATATATGACATATATGATATATGATATATAATTATATATAATTATATATGATATATAATTATATATAATTATATATGATATATAATTATATATAATTATATATGATATATAATTATATATAATTATATATGATATATAATTATATATAATTATATATGATATATAATTATATATAATTATATATGATATATAATTATATATAATTATATATGATATATAATTATATATAATTATATATGATATATAATTATATATAATTATATATGATATATAATTATATATAATTATATATGATATATAATTATATATAATTATATATGATATATAATTATATATAATTATATATGATATATAATTATATATCATATAATTATATATCACATATATTATATGTCATATATAATAGATAATATATTATAATAATATATATTATAGATATATAATATATGATATATAATAATATATATATCTATATATGATATATACGTCATATATATATGTCATATATAATATGTCATATATAATTATATATATAGAATTATATAATATATAATATATATCATATATAATTATATATGACATATATATGATATATCATATATGTCATATATAATTATATATGATATATATGTCATATATAATTATATATGATATATATGTCATATATAATTATATATGACATATATATCATATATATTTATATAATCATGTATATATCATATATAATTATATATGACATATATAATATATAATATACAATATATAATATATCATATATAATACATAATATAATATAAAATATTATATATAATATATAAAATATATAAAATATATATGATTATATATTATATAATATATAATATATAACATATGATTATATATAATATATAATATAATATATATGATTACATATATTATATATTACATATCATATATATTATATATAATATATATTCTACATAATATATATGATTACATATATTATATATTATATATAATCATATAGAACATATGATTATATACAAAATATATAACATATAATTATATGTAATTATATATTATATAATATATAATAATTATGTAATAATTATATAATTATATAATAATGATAATTATAATTTTTAAAATTTTTTGTAGAAATAGGGTTTCTCTCTGTTGACCAGGTTGATCTCAAACTCCTGTCCTCAAGCGACGCTCCTGCCTTGGCCTCCCAAAGTGTTGGAATTATAGCTGATTTTGTTTAACTTTTCAGAAAACCAACTGTTTTGTTGATTTTTTGTATTTCTTTTAGTCTCTATTTTGTTATTTGTATTCTGATCTTCATTACTTCTTTTCTTCTACTAATTTTGGGTTTAGTTTGTTCTTGTTTTTTTTAGATCCTTGAGGCATAACCATGGGTAGTTTGAGATCCTTTTAATTTTTCGATGTAGGAATTTATTCCCTCTTAGAACTGCTTTTGCTGTGTTCCATAGGTTTTGGTATGTTGTGCTTCCATTTTTCTGTTTCAAGAAATCTATTTTAATTTCCTTTTTCTCTTTGACCCATTTGTTGTTTAGGAGTACATTTTTTAATCTCCAAGTATTTGTATAGTTTCCAAAGTTTCTCCTGTTATTGATTTCTAGTTTTATTCTGTTGTGGTCACAAAAAAGACTTGACATAATTTCAATTGTGTAAAAAAATGTTGTTGGGACTTGTTTTGTGGCATAACATATGTCCTATCCTGGAGAAAGTTGCATTTGCTGATGAGAAGAATGTATATTCTGCGCTATTGGGTGGAATGTTCTGTAAACGTCTGTGAGGTCCATTTGGTTTAGAGTGTGGTTTAACTCTTATGTTTCTTTCTAGATTTTCTATCTGGATGTTCTGTCCATTGCTGAAAGTAAGGTGCTGAGGTCACCTATTATTATCATTTTGCTGTACTGACTGACGTTTAAATGAAATTTCAAGAGTGAGGGTTTCATGTAATTAGGGCCTAGGGTCCTCACACATGAGAGACACCAACATTTATACTCATTTGCATCTCTACAATAAAACTTATATTTTAAATACACCTCTGTGTACATCCTGTGATTTTTTATTTTATGTATTTATTTTTATTTTTTATTTTTTGAGGTGGAGTCTTGCTCTGTTGCCCAGGCTGGAGAGCAGTGGCACGATCTTGACTCACTGCAACCTCTACTTCCTGGGTTCAAGCGATTCTCCTGCCTCAGCCTCCCCAGTAGCTGTGATTACAGGTGCGTGCCATCATGCTGGGCTAATTTTTATCTATTTTTAGTAGAGACGAGGTTTCATCATGTTGGCCAGGCTGGTCTTGAACTCCTGATCTCAGGTGATCCATCCACTTTGGCTTCCCAAAGTGCTGGGATTACAGGCATGAGCCACTGTGCCCAGCCCATCCTGTCATCTTTTCATTGCAACTCTACCTTGGGTTGAATTCATTCCTCCCTTTGTGGAGAGTCTCAGAGAAATTCCAGTGTGTTACCACCTTCTATCATTTCAGGTTGTTTGAATATTTCCTCACTTGCTTAAGAATTTTCACCAGGTTTGTGTTCATATTTCATAAACTTCGTGTTTCAACCACTAACACATATTCCCCAAAGAAAAGAGAATTTATACATTCCTGTAATTAAGAATTAAACAAATATAAAATGTAAATTTAAGTCAAGAACACTGAATCAGAGAAGTCTAGAATTTTTGTTATTGTTCAACAGGACAGTTCACTGTCATGGGACTGGGAACTGTGGTAAGAAGACCAGTTAATTTAGAGATTTGTGTGGTGTGTGTGTATGTGTTTGTGTTTATGTGTGTGTATTCACATATGCATGAGAAGCAGCACAAACCACCAGCAAGATGATTAACTTATTTTTTCAAGTAGCACGTGTTCAGGCTTCAATAAGAAATCCTTCTAGAGCAGGGGTTGACAAATTTTCCTGTAAAAGGATCAGAGAGTAAATATTTTAGGCTTTGTGGGTCACATACATCTCTGCCATATATTCCTCTTGTTTCCAATCCTTTAAAAGCCATTCTTGGTTCCCGGGTTGCACCAAAACAGGCCATTTGTCCACTGCCACTCTAGAGGATCATATTGGCTAACAGTGCTAGTGTAATCTCTTCTCAAAGCAATAGCAGCTAATTTTTCCAATTAGCCACTATATATAACGATGCTCCTTCCTCTAGGCTTTCAAGAATAAATGTGTGAGACTAGTCAACAGCAAGCATGAGGTTCTCAGACACAGACTGGCAAATTGGATAAAGAGTCAAGATTCATCAGTGTGCTGTATTCAGGAGACCCATTTCACGTGCAAAGACACACATAGGCTCAAAATAAAGGGATGGAGGAATATTTACCAAGCAAATGGAAAGCCAGCCAAACTAAGCTTCATAAGCGAAGGAGAAATAAAATCCTTTACAGACAAGCAAATGCTGAGAGATTTTGTCACCACCAGGCCTTTCCTGAAGGAAGCACTAAACATGGAAAGGAACAACCAGTGCCAGCCACTGCAAAAACGTGCCAAATTGTAAAGACCATCGACACTATGAAGAAACTGCATCAACTAACAGGCAAAACAACCAGCTAGCATCATAATGACAGGATCAAATTCATCCATAATGATATTAACCTTAAATGTAAACGGGCTAAATGCCCCAATTAAAAGAAGCAGGAGGTTCTTACAATTTTGCTTCTGGGTGCACGTGACAGAAGCTTTTTTTGTTTTTTGAGATGGAGTCTCACTCTGTCACGCAGGCTGCAGTGCAGTGGTGCAATCTCAGCTCACTGCAAGCTCTGCCTCCCAGGTTCAAGCAATTCTCCTGTCTCAGCCTCTCGAGTAGCTGGGACTACAGGTGCCTGCCACCACACCTGGCTAATTTTTATATTTTTAGTAGAGATGGGGTTTCACCTTTTTGGTCAAGCTGGTCTCAAATCCTCACCTCAGGTGATCCACCCGTCTCAGCCTCCCAAAGTGCTGGGATTACAGGCGTGAGCCACTGCGCCTGGCCAACAGAAGCTTTTAACTGGTTACATGTTTAATCAAGTATCTGTTAACCTCCATAAGATGCTTCATGGATGACTTCCTCGCTCTGTGTCTCTCTTGCATATCTACGTATATCCTGAAGCATTCAGGGATTCCAGTTTGAAAAGCAGAAATGTATCTGCTTGGGGAACAGGTCTGATTTTCTCTGTGAAAAGAGAGGTTAATAGAGGGGAGGAGGATGCTGCTATGCTGTTGGAAAGGAGAAGGATGTCTGCCTATAAAACTGGGTTTTACATCTTGCTCTGAAACATTATTTGATATGTTTAGATTTCCCAGGGATAGTAAATTATCCTCATTTGGGGTGTTTATGATCTATGAAAGGCAAAAATTATATAATGACTCAGTGGGTTTTATCATTGCTGCTAAATTAATTTTTGGTTAATTACCTATCTGGGAAAATTAAACAGACTGCTCATGTTCTCTCATGACTTGAAGGATCAAAAAGCTACAAAGTTAACCAGAGGGGTGGAAAAAGCAAACAGAATCACTTTGTTGTTTCTGTGAAAGACATGAATCCAGAGGTTATGACTTCTAGAACACTGAAGGTAGCTATGAGCTCTTGAACTTAAATTCCAAATAGGAGCAACAGCAGGTGTGAAGAGCAACATAAAATTTGGAAGTGTGGCTACTTTCTTAAAACAGAGGTTAATCTTAATCCATCTTCCAGCTCCACTCCCCACAGGAACAAATTACACTGGCCTTTGTCACTGCATCACACTGACAGTCAAGTGGGTGTGAATCTCCAAATCTGGCATGGGGCTGCTCCCATAGGATTTTTATACATCCCTCTGCAGGAGTGAGCTCCTGCTCTGTCTCTTCCCACTGGCTGAGATTTGCTGGTTTCGAGGTGAGAAGCTGCTTAAGTAATCTCAGAACAGAAATAAAATTATTTTTCTGAGTACAAATACCATATATTTGTACTCAGTACCTACTATATTTATGAGTACATAAATATAATATGTACTCATATTTTTCTGAGTACAATGGTTTAATTGGCTAGGACATGGGATGAGTAAAAAACCTGCTGTTTCATCTAGCAGAGCATAATATTAGACCAAGAAAAGCCACTGGAGATCACTCAACTGATTTTTTTTTATGGACCTAAAGAGTTTATGGCTTGGCCAAGGTCACTTAGCTTAGAGGCAGAGCTGGGACTAGAACCTGGGTCTCTAGACTCCTAGTATAAAGTTCATTTCACTGCATAACACTGCAGGTTAATTTGCTCTGACAGTGGCACCCTATAATGTCAGCCTCTGTCAACCTGCCTGACTTTCTATCACAAGAGGGTACTGAGAGAATATGATCGACTCAGTAACAATTGACTGCCACTAGAGAAAAACAACAGACACAGTTCAGAGCACACACCCTGCTGGTCTTTGGGCAGAAACTCTGTCCTTGTTTATGAAGGAGAATAGCAACAACTACCGAAGTATCAAATCCTCATCTGAGATCTATAATTTCTGATCAATAGATTCATAAATTGAATTATTAATTCATAACATTTTTTACAATAAATCATTCAACTTATATAAAAGTTTTCTATTGTTTAGCTCTCAGGGAAAGAAAATGTATTAAGTGTGCCAAGATGTTTGCTAGTTAACCAAATGAATTATTTTATAATAATGACAACCATCTTCAAATATGTATCATCTATAAATTAACCTTTCATACGTCAGATATGCATAAAAGCCAGGTACACTGGGAATATCAAAATGCTTTCCATGTTTATTCAAAACCCAGCCAAAAAATGAGTGTCCTGGGACAAAAAGATGTCTAACTTCTTCAAATCACGGAAAGCCGTTACTGTTGTGGAGGATAGCTATGCAGATTACGTTAAAAACACTTGGGAATGATTTCTTGGCTAGTTTTCAAAGTACTTCTGTGACAGAACAATTCAAACACAGTTCCCAATTATCAGTTTCCTGAAAACAAGAATCTCTGTGAGCTGAGAGAGGAAACATTATCTTAATACAACCAAGATGAGAATTTCAATTTAGAGATTATAATCTGAAATTCTTATTTCTAAAATCTTCATCTGAAAACGAATGACGTCCCTTTTACTTTTATTGGAATCGTTCTCAAGATTTAGTATAGTTACTTTTGGAAATGTCATCAGTATTGATTATAAAAACCAAAATGCATTTATTTATCAGATACTCTGAGTACCTGAACAAACATCATCACTATTTTTCATTGCCATCTAAAATCAAACATGGAAAGCAACATATTTAATTTGGAATCAAGACTTACTATTGTGGTAGACCAGAGTCTTTATTAGAAGTGGCTTTATTAGAAATGGCTGCAGTAGGAATCTTTTCAAAAGATTTGCAAAACCTGCTGTTTGGAGAGAGATTTCCTAAGATATTGTATTATTATATTGAAGGTTCTCACTCTAAGTTGGACAATTCAGATAGCCAACATGTTCTCTGAATAGGAGAAATTCCATTCTGGAGGCTTCATCAGAGCCATTTTGTCAAGGTAAAGAGATAGTAGCTGCTTTTTAAGATAAGCAAATAATATAGCCTACTAATTGGCGGGGGGTGGGGGGAAACACATTTAGGAGAAGAAATAAACTTTTCAATGGACATCTAAAAGCCTTACTGCACATCCTGCTGTTTAAAATTAAAAGCTTCCAGATTAGACTTGGGAGTTCCAACAGCTACAGTCAAGAGTGCAGCGGAAAAGATCAGGTGTAGCAAACGTAGCAAACCACAAGAGGGGAGTTGTTACTTAGCAACCTCAGCGGGAAGGGCTGTGCAAGTTGGTCAAACCCGTTTCCTGAAGAAAGGTTTTGGTTGAAAGCTGCACAGCTGGCAAGACGTTCAAGGAAAAGAAGGAAAGAAAACCCTGAATAGAAATGAGTTAATTGTCTTGCTGCTTCATAGAGTTAATATAACCAACACGTCCTTCTAAGATAAAAGCAAACTTCAACCAGAGTTAAACAACAACAACAACAACAATAACATTGGCGTTTCAGGAGTCCAGGTAACATTGTACAGGAAAGAAAAAAAAACCCAGAAAAATAAAAAAAAAAAGTCATAAGTAGATTATTTCTCTTTTGATACACACATACACACACTTCAACATATCCATATTTAAACATCATAATGTAGCATCAAAAACAAAATTTCATTTGTTTGATATTTTATTGGAAGATTGCTTTTTAAAAAGAAAATAAAAGAATCTGAGGATTCTTTATCTGAAGCCCTGTTTGGTATTTATTTTCAGATAAAGTCAAACAACTATTACCAAGATGACTGAATGTGAGAATGCTTTATCTGCAAATGCTAAAGATTACACTATTAAGGAAAAAAAAAAAACTTTACTAAATTTAGGAATAGAAAAGCTGTTGGAGATTTGTGGCAATTAAATTTTATTTTGAATTTGGAAATTAGAACAGACTGGAATGCTGAATTCTATTATAGGAGAGCATGAATGAACTTGAAAATAAATCTATTCTTACCAGCAAAGGAAATAATGAGAGAACTACATAACTCTAGAGTTTATTTAAAATCCATAAGCTAGGCCAGGCGCGGTGGCTCATGCCTGCAATCACAGCACTTTGGGAGACCGAGGAGGGTGGATCACCTGAGGTCAGGAGTTCAAGACCAGCCTCACCAACATAGTGAAACCCCATCTCTACTAAAAATACAAAAATTAGCCGGGCATGGTGGCGCATGCCTGTAGTTTCAGCTACTTGGGAGGCTGAGGCAGGGGAATTGTTTGAACTTGGGAGGTGGAGGTTGCAGTGAGCCAGGATTACACTACTGCACTCCAGCCTGGGTGACAGAGCAAGACTCTGTCTCAAAAAAAAAAAAAAATAAAATAAAATAAAATAAAAAATCCATATGCTTCCAGCTCAAGAAAGTACATTCTACTACAGTGTAGGGCTCAATTTAACATGTTTCTATCTTAAATCTCACCTAAGTCCTCATTTGAATAGATCTATAGTCAACTATAATTGTATGGCATCAACTCCAAGAACAGAAACATAATAATAGTTAATAAACTGGAAACCTGCTAACTGAAAGCAATTCTTCTTAATCTTAGCATAACTTTCAGGAAATCTAGTCATTATAAAATAAATAAATATAAAATGCCATCTCCCTCTTACTATTTCTGTAAAAATAAATTTTTTAAATCATATAGCTAATATTTCTATTAGCCAATTTTAAGTTCCCTTCTAGAGCATGCTACTTTAAGACTATTATTAAAATAATAATTGTATAAAAAATACAGAATGAAGTATAAAATATCTTTTAATAATATATGTATATACCCCAAAACAACCTGAAATACATATTGCAGTAAAGTTACTCCAGTCTTTCAAAAATTATAATAATATTTAAATAATATTTTTAAAAATTCAATAATATTTAGGGGTATTTGAAAGATTAAAGAGAATTTTATGAAGATGCTTCACAGATCAGCAACTTCTCTAATATGTAAGCCAGTAAATTTGCTTTGGAAAAATTACATGTTGATAAATCTTTCCAGATACATTTTTTGTCGATTGATATAAAATATATTTTATCTAAAATTAGGATTGCCTGGAGCTTGGTGGATTTAATTATTTGTAATTACCCAGCTGTTGTCGGCCTGTGGCCATTTTATGACAGTGGTATCTACTGTGTGGGCCAGGTTCACCTGTATATCTTCTCAAACACAGATTTAATGTGCTATTGATGAAACCATTACTCGAACCAAATTAAAGTCTGGGCTGATGTATTGGTCCACAGGGAGCTGTCAGACATGAAAGGAGTAATTAGTATTCATTACTTCATACTCCACAACATTCCAATTATTAATGAACTTCAACTTTTGGACTATGCTATATCTATCACAAACATTTCTCAGACATTCATTATTAGGAATAAACTAATACTGGTTAAAAAAAAAAAACAAACAACTCCCCCAAGCAAACAGAACTAGAATAAACAAAAACACTATTGATAGCCAAAAACTTTCTGAGGGATGTGAGTTTCTCAAAGGAGGATGGTGTTATCCCACCTGAGTTTGAGGACATGATAAAGACATTCTGGGTGAATGTGGCAGCTCAACAGTCCCTGTAGGTTGTTTTCCTTGCTCTCTCTTTTCAATGCTATCTCTTGTCTTTACAATACCAAGGAAAATGTTTGTAAACCCACAAGTTACATAGAGATAGTCACATAGGAAAAAAAAAAAAGAAGATAGAGAAATCAAGTAAAATGTTCATAGTTGGAGGTAAACAGGAAGATCCATTATAAAATTTACAAACTTGTAGATTAATTTTCAAAAATTTTCTTTTCTTGTTATAACACTGCAAATCGGTAGCTCTATTATTAAATGAATACATAGCAACATTTTCCCATTAATTTTCTTTTATATTTTCTCCCAACTTTCATTGCATTGAAAAAAGAAAAATAATTCCTATTTGTACCAATCTAATTTTTATTTTACCATATCTCCTACTTTGCATATGTATGAATACTTTTTAGTTTCTCTCCTTTCTTTTAAAGAGTTAGATGAAGAAATAAGAAAGCCTTTATTTTGTTTTAAAGATACTTCTTATCAGGCAAAAATAATGCAATCACAAAAATATCAAAATTTATTCAAAATCCTTTTTAAGAAAATGACTTTTATAGATTTATGGGGTACAAGCGCAGCTTTGTCACCTGGATATATTGTGTGGTGGTGAAGTCTGTGCTTTCAATGTAACCACCACCCAAAAAATATACATTGTGCCCATTAGGTTACTTCTTATCCCGCACTCCCCTCCCACAGTCCACCTTTCAGAGTCTCTAATGTCTATTATTCCATCAAAACACTTCTTTTTTTTTTTTTTTTTTTTTGAGACAGAGTCTCACTCCTTCACCCAGGCTGGAGTGCAGTGGCGCCATCTCGGCTCACTGCGAGCTCCGCCTCCCAGGTTCATGCCCTTCTCCTGCCTCAGCATCCCAAGTAGCTGGGACTACAGGCGCCTGCTACTACACCTGGCTAATTTTTTGTATTTTTAGTAGATACGGGGTTTCACTGTGTTAGCCAGGTTGGTCTCGATCTCCTGACCTCATGATCCGCCCGCCTTGGCCTCCCAAACATCAAAGCACTTTTTAAGCGTTTGTAACAAAACTATTTTGAAAGCTTAGAGTGCCCTCAATTTGTTCATTCAAAAATAAAAGTGGGGAAAAAAAGGAGGCAGGAATAGTTCGTCATAGGAAGAGGTGGCTAGTAGTATTAAATGCGGGAAATCTTTTGGATTATAAAAACAGCAGAAGCATAAAAGTCTCTCTCAGTTCTCTGAAAGACTCCATAATTCTTATATACTACTAGTGAGCATGTACATTTCTAAACCCTTTGGAAAACAATTTGGCATTATCTTTTAAAGTTGATTGTGCATACGTTCTACAACCCAACTATCCCACTACAGAATATAAACACTGAAGAATCTTGCTATGTGTACCTGTAGATGTATACATGAATGTGTGTACGTGTAGATGTATACATGAATATTCAGTAATATTCATAGCAGCATCACTCATAATAGCAAAACATCTAAAAATAACCAAAATGGCCTTCAATAAGAACGTTAAATAAATTGAGGAATAGTCATACCATTGAATAGTACAGTAATAGGCCCGGTGTGGTTGCTCATGCCTGTAATCTCAGCACTTTAGGAGGCCAAGGTGGGCAGATCATTTAAGGTCAGGAGTTCGAGACCAGCCTGGCCAACATAGCGAAACCTGTTTCTACTAAAAATACAAAAAGTAGCCAGGCCTGGTGGCAGGCGCCTGTAATTCCAGCTACTCGGGAGGCTGAGGCAGGAGAATCGCTTGAACCTGGGAGGTGGAGGTTGCAATGAGCCAAGATAGCGCCACTGCACTCCAGCCTGGATAACAGAGCAAGACTCTGTTTAAAAAGAATATTATAGTAATGAATTTGCAAGAACTAGAGCCAGAAGCAGCAATGTAGATTAAATCTTAGAAACATATGATTGAGAGAAAAAAATCAAGTCCTTTTAAACTATATACACCATAATGGTATTTTTATAAAGCTCCAAAAGAATATGTTGTTTCAGAATATACACACGTTAAAACATTATTTTAAATAAAACAATGAAGTGATGAGCAACATTCAGAATCTTCACCTTCCTATGTCTTTGATTTGCATGTCCCTGATGACTAATGATGTTGAGCATATTTTCATGTGCTTATTGACTATTTGTAGTTCTTTGGAGAAATGTCTATTTAGATCTTTTATTTATCTTTTAATGGGACAGATCTTTGATCTTCATATGCCTGTCACATTCTAGAAACTTGACGAAATACATATTTATTGACTGAATTAAAAATATATTTTATGTATGTTATTAAAAATATTAAGTAAATAATATTTACTATGTCCTCTCTGTTAGGCTTTATGGAACTGATCATATCATTCCAATACGTGAACATTGGCTACCTTTGGAAGTGGAGGCAGAATTGTCAAGGAGGGGAGCACAAAGGTAGCTTAAAGGATATTGGCAATAATTTGAATGGCAGATACATGTCTAATTTATTATGCTTTATAACTTCATATATTATGTATTTTATAGGTATCAGTATTAAATAATAAAATTAAAACACACTAAAAACCCAAAATACTCTTCCTAGGATGCCACTAGGATAGGACATTTTTTCTGCCTCTTCTCAGTGCCAAGCTAGAAAAGGAAAGTTTTCTCAATTTAGCAATTGTTTGTGTTTATTAATTTTAACAAATTTACCCTTAAACGGAAGGTGTGTCCTCTAGCTTTATACAGGAATCTCTTCGCAGACTGCATATCCTGAACAGGCTCTAGGCTTGTTCAAGCTTTGTACATCATCAAAAGAGAACCCCAAGGTCATCAGGTTTTAGCAGGCACCCTCAGGAAGGAAAGCATCTTTGGTGTTCCTTGTCTCTCTGAGTTCCTGCTTTTTAGTTGCACTTTTTTTTTTTGTCAACTCAGTAACACATTTCAAAAGGTGTTTTTAATATTTTAACTAACATATTTAGTTTTTGTCTAGTATTTGAACACCTAGTCCACCTAGCAACAGAAATAAAAGTTTTATGTTTGTATTGTTCTGTTTATGTTTTGGTTAACCATCTTTTTAAAGGCATATAGTATATGATTCTTATCCATAAAGAACTTATAATCAATTAAACTTATGTATGAGTGAAAAAAATTAAGCATATTGTAAGGGGGAGAAAAAAATGGCAAAATGACACAGGGAAAATATACTATGTAAAGGAGACATTAAATAAGGAAAATTAAAATTTCCAGTTAACACTTAACTGCTATTGGTTAAATAGCAGTTAAATCCTAAATATAGTGAATTTAGGCTGTGAAAAGAAAAGTTAAGTAAAATAACATGTCACAGGAGGGGGGATTATCTGTGTCAAGAAGAAATGAAGGGCCTGGGCTATATTATAAGAAACTGTAGGTATGAAAAACATAGTTTCCAAAACATTGATGGGGAAATAAATGAGGCTTAGGAAAAAATTGAGGAGGGGAAGAGTTAGACTGGTAAAATGGCACTCATAAAAACCCTACCAAAAGACAGTAGGGCCTGTTTATCTGAAAAAGCTTGTTAAAAGATTTTGGGGATAAGATCTCAAAAACAACAGCAACAAAAGCAACAATATACAAATGGGATTACATCAAGTTAAAAAACTTCTGTACAACAAAGGAAACAATCAATGGAGTGAAGAGACAACCTACAGAATGGGAGAAAATATTTGCAAACTATCCTTCTGATCAAGGATTAATAACTAGAATATATAAGGAACTCAACCCGACAGCAAAAAAAAAAAAAAAAAAAAAAAAAAGCAAATAATCTGATTTAAAAATGGGTAAAATACCCGAGTAGAACTTTCTCAAAAGAAGACATACAAATGGCCAACAGGTATATGAAATGTGCCCAACATTATTAATCATCAGACAAATGTGAATCAAAACCACAGTGAGGTACCATCTCATCCCAGTTAGAATGGCTATTATCAAAAAGACAAGAAATAACAAATGTGAGAAAGGGGAACACTTGTACATTGTTGGTGGGAACGTAAATTAGTACAGCCACTGTGGAAAACAGTATAGAGATTCCTCACGATCACGCCACATGATCCAGCAATATGGCTGCTGGGCATATATCCAAAATAAATGAAATGAATATATTGCAAAAGTATCTGCATTCCCATGTTCACTGCAGCAATATTCACAATAACCTAGGTAAGAAACCCTTTTAAGTGTCCAACAATGGGTGAATTGTGATACAGTTTGGATATTTGTCCTCTCCAAATCTCATGTTGAAATGTGACCATCAATGTTGGAGGTGGGCCTGGTGGGAAATGTTTGGGTCATGGGGGCAGATCTCTCATGAATGGCTTGGTGTCCTCCTGCCCTGTGGGAATGAGTTACCTTGCAATACGGTTGTTTAAAAGAGCCTGGCTCCTCCTGCCCACTCTCTATTGCTCACTTTCTTGCTGTGTGACATGTCTGCTCCCCGTTTACCTTCCACCATGATTGTGAGCCTCCTGAGGCTTCACCAGAAGCAGATGCTGGCACTGTGCTTCTTGTACAGCCTACAGAACCATGAGTTAAATCAACCTCTTTTTAAAAAAATAAATAAATAAATTACCCAGTCTCAGGTATTCCTTTATAGCAATGCAAAACAGATGAATACAAATGGGTAAAGAAATTGTGGTATACATACACAGTGAAATACTATTCATCCATAAAAAGGAATGAAGCTGTCATTTGCAGCAACATGGATGGAACTGGAGGGTATTATGTTAAATGAAGTAAGTCAGGCACAGGAAGACAAATATGGCATTTTCTTACTCACATGCAGGAGCTAAAAAATCGGGTCTCATGGAGGCAAAGAGGAGAATGGTGGTTACAAGAGGCCAGGAAGGGAAGTTGGCGGGGGAGATGGAAGATAAGGAAAAGCTGGTTAGTGGGCACAAAAATACAGTTAGAAGGAATAATTCTAGTATTCAATAGAACAGTAAGAAAATTATAGTTACCAATAATTTATTGTATATTTTAATACAACTAGCAGAGAACTGTAATGTTCTCAACACAAAGAAAAGTGTTTGACACGATGGATATCCCAATCACCCTGACTTGATCATCACACATCATATACATGTATCAAAATATCTCATGTACCCCTAAAATATGTACAACTATGACGCAGCAATTAAAAAACACAAAAAAGAGAAAAACCTGTTTAAGAAACTAGGTTTTCACATAAACTTCATATAGCTATAAGGTATGCAAGAGGACATTAATTAATGTCTCTGGGTCCCCATTTTTCTCACGGGAAAAGAGCGGAGGGAAGACAGGGTACCCTCTGTTTTTCTGGCTGTATAGAGTCTCCCTAGATAATCACATCCACCATGATGGCATAACTGCTTCTCCAGATAGATATTCCCCAATCTACATGGTCAACCAACATCCTTTTACTAAGCTCCATACTCAGATATCCAACTGCTTTTTAGACTTCTGTTTTAGAAATGAGTGTTAAAGAAGTACCTCAACCTTTGCATGTCTAGTAAGAGAAGTTATTAGTTATTTCCCTACACTTACTCTTTTTCCTATATACATCTCTCCATAAAGCACAGTATCATTTACCTGACAGAAGGCAGAAGAAAACATCCTTAAATCTTCCTTTTTCCCCACCATAATATCCAATTAATTACCATAAACTGGTGGTATTAACTCCTTGATATCACACTGATTTGTCCCCTCCTCTCTTTCCACTGTCACTGCCTAAGTTTAGGCTCATACCATCTCTCAAATTGATTACTGCAATTATTTACCAACTAGACTCTGACTCTAGGTCCACGCCCCTTCAGTCAATACTTTCAGAAACATTCATCTGATCACATTGCTTCCAGTGTGCTCAAGAGTTCTTACTAGCTTCCCCACTGACTTATGATCATGATTCTCGAGTGAAAATATGGAGACTCCAGGAAGGCATGGTCCCTTAGTTAAAAACAATTGGTATTACCAACTAGTGTAACTCATAAAAACAGGCCCCTTGAGTGTATTTAGGAGGGGTTGGAAATTATCAACACATAGCAAAAGGCCAACCTAGGGATCAACCAAGGAAGTCTGTGCTCTGGGTCCGCTCTCCTCTCCAGTCTCATCTGTCCCAGTCCACATCCTTCTCTCTTCCTCCCCAACACAGACTCTCCACCCATTTGGATTCTATTTGCAGTTCCCCAAAGCTGTTGGATTGTTTTGTGTGTTTTACTGTTTGAAATTAGGGCTCTCTGTCCAGGATTCTCTTTTCCCACTTGTCTACCTCACAAATACCTACTTAACTTTTGAGCCTTGCATTAAACAAAATGTAATCAAAGGTAATTTCTTCCAAGAAGTCTTTCCAAGTCTCCACTATGGAACTGACAACTCCTTGCCATGTATATGTCTATCACCACACCAACAGTTCTGCTTTACATTCATTGATTGTTTATAGGTCTATCTTTCCTTATGGAAATGTAGCTTCCTCAAGTGCAGGGTCTGTGTCTTATCACACTAAATCTGCAGCCCCCAGTATAGTACCTGGCATATAGCAGTGCTCAGAGAAGGTTTACTCAATGACTGACAGGATATATAAGGACTCCTCTGGCACTCATAGTCTCTGGGTGAAGATACTCTAAAAACATCTGCATGGAAGAGGGAAGGAGGAAAAGCTGATGATAGAGAGTTGAGATTCACCCTCAAACAAGTGGTTGTTCCCACACATAAGGGTTTAGGAGCCAGGATTAAGGTAACAACTGCATGCAATTAGCACCATTTGTTACATTCTTAACAGATTATCTTTAATCTTCTTGGTCTTAAAAGAAATTCAAGAATGATATGATCAATTCTACAAGGCTTAACAGAGAGTACATATTCAGTAAATATTATTAATTTGAATTAAATTGTTCTGGCCTGATATTTTGTGATAAAGACTTGAAGCTCTATGTAAAATCTGTTTCTAAAATTGAAGACCTCTAGAATCCTCACTGATAGTTAACTACATCCATACTGAGAATCAGGACTCAAATTTATCAGTCTTTGGAAATTTCCGATTATCCAACAATATATGTAATAAGAGTCATCAAATTGCTTACAGCTAAATTGTGCTATTGAAAGTTGAAATTGAAGCTCAGAGAACATGCATTTCACTGATAAAAATTTTAAGTCTTTATATAATAGAGTCAGAACCTTAATAACAAGGATTTCACTTCAGTGACATTCAAGATTTTACACTATATTTTTAACACATCAGACACAGCTACAATTATATTTATGTTAAGAGTTGCAGTTTGTCAAGTGGCTTGTTAGATTGTTCTAAATGTGTGCCTGGGTAAATTTTGGTTTATTAAACAATTATAAGTTGTCAGTCACTCTAAATGGATTTACTTAGTGATTGTATGATAAATACCATATTAATCAGTTAGAGACCAAGAAGTTAGTCACCCTGATGTAGGCCTATTTCCACTTAAAATTGACAAGAATAATCTAGTGATGAAAAAGGGGACAGATACCTTAGAGGCAGAGTGTGGGCGTTAAGAAAGAACAGGGTGGGGGAAGTTCTGAAATTATATATCTTTGAAGAAAAAAGAAGAGAGGGAAGGAAATTCAGTGAATTAAGTCTAGTGAATGTTGGTTGTGTGAAGAGGCATAAGGAGTCTCTGGAGTGCCAGTTTCCCCTATGCCCACTCAGACTTGATTGAAGACACAATTGCTGCACCTGACCTTTCACACATTCATAGGAAAGTGACATGATGACTCCTCAGAAATGGCTTCAATGTCCCTGAGAGAATGTTCTGGAAAGTATATTGTCTTGGGGGAATGGCAGTCTCTTAGAAAGTCACATATAGCTCCTGGAGGGGTAGCAGGAAGTATTTCTCTGTTGTTGAGAATCCAATACTGTTGGCATAAGGGATGATTTCAGGGATCCACTAATGAACTCTCCTTTTCTGAATGGCTACATTTTAAGTATATTAGAAAAAACAGCTAGCACAGTAAACTCATGCTGATTTTTAAAAATAGTGAATGGATTTAAAATCTAGTTAAAGAAAAACATTAAACAGGGTACAAGTGATATGTAGATAGGCAGCCATATTCAAGGTGTTCTGCAAATTACTGAAATTAGAAAAACACTGGTATAAATTTAAAAAGAGGCAACTATTCTCAGATTTATAACAATACATTTTTTGGCCTATAAATCAGGAATTGGATAAAACAAATCTAAATCCATCAAATAAATAGTCTGAAAGTCTGGATAATGTTGTGGTTGCTTTGGTCTTGGAGTGTAGGTGCATGAAATGGAAACTCAGAAATATCACTAAGATTTCAATAGACTGCTTGACTATGAAGCTAAGAAATAGATGCTGCTGCTGAAAATCATTTAGCACGATATATATGTTAAAAATTCAAGAATACTTACTTTTCTTTTTTAATTGTGTTTCTGCCAAGTAGTGGATCCAGGACTGGATCTATCGTTTCCTCGAGATTTTCAATTAAGATGACATCACCAAAGGCCAAAGCAGTTTCAATGGCATTCAAAAACCTTAAAATTCAGTGGGATTTGAGATAATAAAATGCAAATTGGCATAAAATGTTCAAAATTTTTTAAATAATCAAATTATATTTAATGTAGGTATTCTAAATGGGACAAACTTAGAGAAAACTATTTTATAAAGTAGTAGTTTCCTTCAACTAGATTACACAGAAATTAAAGATGAGATTTTTAGGATACATTTTAGTTATATTTTCCAAGTGAAATTTAATAGTTTGAACTAATAAATCTATGTATAGATTAGTTGCTTGTAATAGCAACCATAGTTGAAATAAGTGTAAGTTACCCAACTATCATACATTTAAATTCATTTGATGTGTCTTTTTTAAGTAAAGTTTCATGTATTAAATGCTTTAAACTTGATCAAACTTTTATTTTTTTAAACCTTTAAGTTTAGTCACTTAAAATGGTGAGCTATCATTTTATTTTGGTCTTACTCTCCAAAAAATATCTCCCTACCAAAAATAATTTTCTTCAAGTATTCAGATAAACAAAAACTACATTTAAAAAAATAGAGATGGTGGTCTCACTCTGTTGTCCAGGCTGGAGTGCAGCGGCATGTTTATGGTTCAATGTAGCCTTGATCTCCTGGGCTCAAGTGATCCTCCTGCCTCAGCCTCTCAAGTAGCTGGGACTACAGGTAGGCACCACCATACCTGGCTACTTTTTTTTTTTTTTTTTTTTGGTAGAGATAGGGTCTCACTATGTTGCCCAGGGTGGTCTTGAACTCCTGCCTTCAAGCAATCCTCCTGTCTCAGCCTCCTAAAGTGCTGGGATTATAGGCATGAGCTACTGCACCCGGCCTAAGAACTACATTTACTTGTATAACTAGAGAAATTTCTTATTTCACTCTATGTATAAAAAGAGGATGGAAGGGTCAAGTGAAATATCCATAGTTCTAAAATAATTTATTCAACATTAACTGAATAGCAACTGCATACAAGACAGCTTTCTATCTATCAGACAGTATTATCATGATGACTCAGTAACAGAAATTCTTGGAGTAGATTCAGTTCTCAAAAGCGACATGTAAATCTTGACTAAGATAATAAATTAACTTTAGGCATCCAATGTTGGGACTTGTAGCCATGTTAAGATCCTTCTATAGGCAGAGTATAGATTTAGAAATATGACTGTAAACATCATTAAGCCTGGAGGCACCCTTGACAATTCTTGTGTTACTATCCAAACACCGCAGAGAAGCAATATAATATATATCCATTGTTGGCTTTAGAAAATTTACATATTTTCCCCCACCGACACAATGTTTGTTCTAACCTTCAATCTTATCTCTTCTTCAGATAATTGGATGCCACTCAACAAGAATGCCTTTTCAACAGAGATACTTTATATGAAACATGAACAGGCAGATAAACAAATAGCACCAAATTGTAATACATCAATGTGGTGGAGAGGTCTAAGAAACGTCACGCCTTTATAAAAATCAGACCCACTTCACAGCAGGTAAACAGAAAGCCAGTCTCTTCAAACTTCACATACCCTTTCTGGCCCAAATGTGTGACTTTCAGGTCCATTCCATACTTATTCTTGATCCACTTAATCCCCTGTTGCTGGGGATCTATTACCAGAGGCCAGCGCTCACAGTGTGTTAGGATAGCGGCATTTTCGGTGGACATTCTGTCACTGGGCAGTCCTTCGTTATTCCAGGTGGCAATTGTAGCATCATCCGTCAACATGGAAATCAAGTCCAGGCCTTCGGTTAGTGGAATGGAAACCTTTAAAATCAGAGTTGAATGTAACAAATAGGCCATGTGGCAGAGAGAGCAGACAGACAAGAAAAGAAGAGAACAAAGCCATGAGAAAGTAACTAGGTAAACACATGATAATTTTCTGTGGCTTCTCAGAAGCCAAACACAGCTCATCATTAGATGCAATTTGACTTGATAAATCCAGTATTTACGTCTCAGAATTCTGTTAACTGTGGGATTCAACATCGGTTTTATCAACTGCATCTACTGGGCTTCAACTGACAGAGACTTTGCCCCATACTTAGGTAAGAGTGAATTTACACCCCAAGAAGAATGGCAGGACACCAGAAATGTATTTGCCCATGGAGCAATCCACGCCACCCACCTCCACATAACCAATGCTAAAATTCAGTATCTTGCTCAGGCACTTCATTTTTTTTCTACAGACCAATGCTACAAAGAGATGACCTCTCTCTCTGGGATGGGTTAATGGAAAGTATTCAGTCCACTGGAACCCCATCAACTCCTCAGTTGTGCAAAGGAACTTAGGATGTCACTTCTAGGCTGAGAGGAAATTATCTATGTCTTGATTGCATTGCAAAGTAAGAAGTTGGGGAGGGGTAAGTGAGGAGGGAGGGGCAAGCGGGGTGGAGACAGCAATCCATTTTAAAGAATAAGGATACTTCTTTATAAAAATTGACAACAATAAATAATGTTGTGGGAAAAATTGTATTAAAGAATGTATATGTTCACTCCGCCAGTCATCAATCACCAAACATTTATTGAGCATTTTCTACGTACATGAAACACTGTCTAGAGACACCAAAATGTGCAGGATGAATACCTAGCTAGCCCCCTAGCTTGGTGGGGTGGTTAACATGGAAGCATGCCTCTATAAGAGACTGTAGTAACAACCCTACCTGTAGTAGGTAGGGGAGGCTATATCAGCAGTAACAGTTTGGTTCATTGGTTTGTCACAGAGCTTCAAAACAATCTGCTGAAAGGATTCCCACATTAAGGCTGGGATGCAATTTAATATGAATATAGGAAAAGTAGCACAATATTCTTACTGCCTCTGACTACAATGTTATCTTAAAAATGAATCAAACCCTATCTCCTAGTGATATTGAACAAGTCTTGGTATCTGACTTGATACATAGTTCCCTTAGAGACATAGGCAATTTGATCTTTTAGAACAAGCACTCTTCTATTGGCAAGAGGTGTGTGCTTTAATTTGTTACCTTCTACTTAATACAAACAGCTGAAACAATTGGGGGCTGTAACTTTGATTTCTGAAGCTAAAAGGACTAACAGAAGGGGCACCTGCAGATCTCAGATCCAAAATCAATAGTTTGAGTACCTACTCTGTGCAGAGTAGAGAGCCAGGGATCAAAGAGAATACCAATCTCCCCCTTTTTTCCTGGTCAGTAGGGGAAATAAAACCCAGTTCAACATAAATGAAGAAATAAAACCCATCTTAATATAAATGAAGACACCTACATTAAAGAGTATTATAACTATAGTGACTACTTTGAGACTCAAATTTTTAGGATGTTTTAATAGTATTGTGTCCAAATAACCAGCAGCATGGCTACATACAGAATTTTTTTCATAAAAATATTTTTTGATAGTTATAATACAGGCATCATTTTCACATTAATATTAATCTAAGTGCAGGGTGAGAAAAATAAGCCTCATTTTATATACAGGCATGCGCAGTATGATATTTTGGTTAATGATGGACTGCATATATAACAGTGGTTTCATAAGATTATAATGGAGCCGAAAAATTCCTATCACCTAGTAACACTGTAGCCATCATAACGTTGTAGTACAATTACATTATTTTAAAAATAAATTTTGTGTAGGCTAAGTGTACAGTGTTTACAAAGTCTACAGTAGTATACAGTAATGTCCTAGGACTTCACATTCACTCACTGACTAAACCAGAGCAATTTCTAGTTCTGCATGCTCCATTCACCATAGGTGTTCTATGCAGGTGTACCAATTTTAGTCTTTTATGCTATATTTTTTGTGTATCTTTTCCATATTTGGATAGATTTAGATGCACAAATACTTACCATTGTGCTACAGTTGCCTACAGCATTCAATAAAATAACATGCTGTGCAGGTTTGTAGCCTAGGAGCAATAGGCTATGCCATGTAGCCTAGGTGTGTAATAGGCTGTCTCATCTAGGTCTATGCAAGTACACCAAAAGACATTTCTCAGAACATATCCCCTTCATTAAGTGATACATTAGAGTATACCTTCTTTTTATTATAATTAACTGGTCTTTTCAGAATTTCTTGGAGTCTGCAGCAAGGAAAATGGGTTTGGAAACCAAGTGCAAAGAGGGAACCCTTTAAGTTCAAAGTCTGCTTCTAGAGTCAGCCTGTTGCCAGGCTCCATCTAATTGCTCTATTAAGTAGGGTCAACATGTTGTGAGTCAGGATGTTACTATGAGGTGGAGCTGAAACAAAAAAGGAGGCTCACTCTTTGGAAAAGGAGCATTTGCTAGAGAGAAAAGACAAGGCTGGAAGCACACGTCACGAGCCAAAGTGAAATTAGCCATAACACCAAATGCCCATCTGGTCTCTAAAAACTGACCAACTGGCATATTCCTAAGAAAAAAGGGTGATTTCCTGTGGAGGTAATACTCCCAGTTTCTCCTAATTTTACGGTAACATAACAACTAATGTTTATGTAAGGCTTTAACTGTTCACAAAATTTATTCATATAGATTCATTCTTTCCAATTTTTCATTTAACCCTTACAAGAGTTCTGCAAGGTAGATATCTCTATTTTATTGCTTAGGACACAGAGGCTTAGCATTAGAGCTTCTAATAACTAATTAGTAACTAATAACTAATTATTGGCACTAATAACTTCATGTATTTGCTCTGTCTATAAACTGCTGGGTCAAAGCAATGAGTGGAGTGCAAAGGCTGCCTTGAACTTGCCTATGACTCTGTCCATCTGCCCAGCAAACAACAACTTTGGATGGAAACAACTTTGGAAAACAGTGTAATTTGGACCCTCAAGGCCATGTATGCCCACAGCCCCTGTCCTTTTCAGCCACTACCCTCTGTGTTACTGTTTGCTCCCTGTCCCATCCCTCAAACTCATGCCCCCATGGTTGTACTTTCTGACAACCCTTCCCTCATACTCTTTAGTATCTTAGTCTTGTTTGGACCAAATTGCCTTATCTTCTCTACCTGCTTGTCTTAAGCAAAACCAGGCTCTCCCCCAAGGGTAATGGCCGTCAACCCCAGGCTGGATACTGGACTTATGAGAGAACTTTAAAAAGCTGCCAACAGGCCTGGCCCTTCCCCCAAGTGATTCAGCATCAACAGGCATCAGTGCATTTCAAAAAGTTCCCTCTCACATGATTTTAACAGGAGGCTGGGGTGCAAGAGCCATTGTTCTAGAGTCTCATTTCACTTGAGGGCCTTCTGAAGTGGAAAGAGTTCATTTTCCTCCCTTCCCACCTCTCTCTCTCTCTCTCTTTTCTTTCTTTTTGAAATAAGGTCTCACTCTGTCACCCAGCCTGGAGTTCAGTGGTGCCACCATAGCTTGCTGTAACCTCTAACTCCTGAGCTCAAGTGACCCTCCCTCCTCAGCCTCTTTGCCACCACACCTGCCTGGGTTTAAAAAAATTTTTTTTTTTCATATAGATAGTGTCTCACTGTGTAGCCCAGGCTGGTCTCAAACTCCTGGCCTCAAGAGATCCTCTTGCCTTGGCCTTCCAAAGAACTGGGAGACATGAGCCACCACACCCGGTGGACAGTTCATTTTCTTAATAATCCCATTACTGAAAAGTGGGTGTGGGAAAGAATTGCCATTCCTCTTTCTTCCCTGTAAGTCAACCCAAGTCGTGATTCTTCCATCCTTAAGTCAAAATGCCACCTTTAAGACCCATGGACTCCAGATATACAATCTCCGATCTATTTCCTCATCTTATGAATGATATAGTTATTGGTCTTTCTCACCTTTCCAAGTTCTGCTATCAATCCTTGACAACCTCAGTGCCCATGAAGATGATGATTCCACTCTCTGGCCTTGACAACTTTCATATTAAAGCACTGTATTTCCTTTCTATTCCAGTTGGGGGAATTGGGGGAGGAAGGGGATGATATCAGAATCACCCAGGAAGATTATACAACACCCCCATCCCTGGCTTCTGATATGCACATCCCCACCCCCCATGATGGTGATATGTCTTTGGAGGGGTATTAGAGTACCTTTTTTGATGGGAAATATAGTCCCAGGCTTTGTAACAATCTGAAATCATTTCATCATTGAAACCTAAAATTCCTGTACCCAACTCTTTGATTATGATTGTCTACATCTCTTTCACATCTTTAAACATAACACTCTAAATACTATTAAGACACCAGGACTTTACCCTACTATTTACAGTTTTACTGTGGTAAAATATACTTAACATAAAATTTGCCATTTTAACCATTCTAAGTGTACAGTTCAAGTGGCATTAAGTACATTCACATTGTTGTACAACCATCATCATTTTCTATCTCCAGAACTTTTTCATGTTCCCAAACTGAAACATACCTATGAAACAATAACTCCCCATTCCTCCCTCTCCCAGCTTCTGGTAACCACCATTCCACTTTCTGTCTCTATGAATGTGAATGCTCTAGGTCCCTCACAAAGTGGAAGTATTTGTCTTTTTGGCTTATTTTATTTTATTTTTGAGATGGCATCTCACTCTGTCACCCAGGCTGGAGTACAGTGGCGCGATCTCTGCTCACTGCAACTTCCGCCTCCTGGGTTTAAGCAATTCTCCTGCCTCAGCCTCCTGAATAGCCTGGATTACAGGTACCCACCACCACGCCTGGCTAATTTTTAGTTGACAGGGGGTTTCACCATGTTGGTCAGGCTGGTCTTGAGCTCCTGACCTCAAGTCATCTGCCCGCCATGGCCTCCCAAAGTGCTGAGATTACAGGCATTAGCCACCAGGTCCAGCTGTGACTGGCTAATTTCAGTTAGCCTAATATTGACAAGGTTCATCCATGTTGTAGCATGTACCAGAATTTCCTTCATTTTTGAGGCCGAATAACATTCTATTGTGTACTTATACCTTATGTTTAAAAATCCGTTCTGTCCATGGACACATGAATCGCTTCCACCTTTTGGCTATTGTGAATAGTGCTGCTATAAACAATGGCAAGCAAACATCTGTTTGAATTCCTACTTTTACTTCTTTGGGGTATATGCCAACAAGTAGAATTTCTGGATTATGTGGCAATTCTGTGTTTAAGGTTTTGGGAAACTTTACCATATTTTAACACTAACTTCTGGCTAACCTCCCATCTCTTTTCAGCCTAAAGTGCTCCTTCCATTTCTTAATTGTTCTGCTACTCACTGCTTGACTTTCCTCACCTCCTTTCTTTCTGGCTTACCTGCCTATAAACCTGGCTAGATTTGGCATTCTCTTTCCTCTCTTTTTACTCCTAGACTTTGAGTATTCTGTTGAAAGCTTTATTACTGTGACTATAAACTTATCTTGTCCAAATACGTCTTGGGTTTCTTAAAGCTGTGTGGTGACTCTTACCATCTACTCCCCTGTTGCCCTTCACAGGTATTTTTGATATTTTTACCACTCTCCTCAAAGCTGTTCTTCTTATTTCAATTTTCTTTGGTTTGGCCAGCTTGCACTGCATTTTCCTACTTCCCTAAAGTAACAGAGACCAGCAGGTGTGAGTGCTTCAATTTTCTATTAATATCTGTGCCCATGTCCATCTTTGTCTCCATACTCCAGAAAGGGCTGGATATATAAACTAAGAATCTGTTTTAATCAATTGAGATGACAGTGTTGTATAGAAAATAGAGTCCTGGAAATCAGGAGGTCTGATTTTCTATTCTCTATGACAGAAGTGGAGTCATTTGTCTGTCTCAGTTTTCTCATTTGTACAAGGAGTATCTTAAACTAGATGATTTTACATCGTGCAAATCTATTATTTCACTTTGCTTATGGGTTTGAATTTTCAAATTTAGGGTAAGCTACTTTATACTTACATACAAAATACTACACTTTAAGTCTGAAAGTAGTCTTTTAAAAATCTTTAACAAATAACCCATAATATTAGTAAGAAAACAAAGTTTCATGCTATTCAATAACATGATGATCTGAGTTTGTTCAGTTATCACTTCTGTTTAAAGCACTTTTCCAACCATAACTCTATAGTTTACATAATTAATTTTTATGTTCTTGTTGAAACGATCACTAAAATAAAGAAAACTATTTCCATCTTTCACCATATGCAAAAATCAAATCAGGCCAGGTGTAGCGGCTCACGCCTGTAATTCCAGCATTTTGGGAGGCTGAGGCGGGTGGATCACCTGAGGTCAGGAGTTTGAGACCAGCCTGGGCAACATGGTAAAACCCCATCTCTACTAAAAATACAAAAAAATTAGCCAGGTGTGGTGGTGGGTGCCTGTAATCCCAGCTACTTGGGAGGCTGAGGCAGGAGAATTGCTTGAACCTCAGGGGCGGAGGTTGCAGTGGGCTGAGACTGCACCATTGCACTCCAGCCTGGGCAACAAGAGGGAAACTCCATCTCAAAAAAAACAAAATGAAACAAACAAACAAAAAACAAAACAAAAACTGAAAATCAAATCAAAATGGATTAAAGACTTAAATATAAGACCTGAAACTATAAAACTACTATAGGAAAAATTGGGAAAATGCTTCAGGACATCTGGGCAAAGATTTTTTGGGTAAGACCACAAACAAATGCAAAAGTGGGATCGTATCAAGCTAAAATTCTTCTGCCCAGCAAAGGAAACAACCAACAGAGTGAAAAGATAATCTACAGAATAGAAGAAAATACCTTGCAAACTATTCACCCAACAAGGCATCAATAACCAGAATACATAAGGAACTCAAACAACTCAATAGCAAATAAAGCAAAAAACTTGATTGTAAAATGGATAAAGTTCTTGAATAGATATTTCTTTCAGAAGAAGATGTACAAATGGCCAATAGGTAACATGAAAAAATGCTCAACATCACCGAGTCAGCAGGGAAATGTAAATTCAAACCACAACGAGATATAATTTCACCTCAGTTAGAATGGCTATTATCAAAAAGACAGAAAATATCAAATGCTGGTGAGGATGTAGAGAAAAGGGAAAGCTTGTATACTGCTGGTGGAAATTTAAATTAGTACAGTCACCATAGAAAACAGTATGGAGGTTCCTCAAAAAAATAAATAACTACCATATGATCCAGCAATTTACCTACTGAGCATATATCCAAAAGAAAGGAAATCAGTATGTCAAAGAGATATCTGCACTCCTATGTTTACTGCATCACTATTCACAATAGCCAAGACACGGAATCAACCTAAGTGTCCATCAACAGATGGGCAGATAAAGAAAACATGATATACATGCACAATGGAATACTAGTCAGCCATAAAAACAATGAAATCCTGTCATTTCCAGCCACATAAATGGAACTGGAGGACTTTATGTTAAGTGAAATAAGCCAGGCACAAAAAGATAAATATTGTATGTTCTTACATGTGGGAGCTAAAAAAGTGGATCTTATGGAGGTGGAGAGTAGAATGATGGTTACCAGAGAACCGGAGGGAGGGAAATGGAGGAGAGGGGATGCAGAGAAGTTGGTTAGTAGTAAGTTGGTTAGTTGGTTAGTAGTATCTAACAAAAATACAGTTAGATAGAAGAAATAAGTGCCAGTATTCAATAACACAGTGGGGAAACTGTAGTTAATAATTTATTGTATATTTCAAATAGCTAGAAAGGAAGAATTATAGTGTTCTTAACACAGAGAAAAAATAAATGTTTAAGGTGATAGATATCTTATTTACCCTGACTTGACCATTACACAATGTATACAGGTATCAAACTATCACATTACCCCAAAAATACATATGAGTATTATAGATCAATAAAAACATTTTTAAAACTAATGAAATATTTATTATGAATTTTGTAAAAATAAGAAAAACTGCAGCACATGAGAAACAATTTCACCGTGGAATTTCTGGTCAGTTCTCATTACAGAGGTCCAAAAGTGCCTGGCATATACATGGGTTTTACTACTGAAATTTCAATGTGATCTTTCTACCTGCTGACAAGGTAAGGAACTGAACTTACCTTCTGTTGAAGAAAGGGAACCCACTTGCAGTGCACCAGCTCCTGGCGATACTGCTTTGTGAAGGGTCCGACGTAAGACACAAATGCTGCCGTGAGAAGAACATCTCCACAGAGTGTCTTCTCTTGAGCTTCAAAGGACTTAATGGATTGACCCCAGCGAATCTTCTCTGACTGAAAGATGAAATTACTCAGCTGTAATTGCAGGCTGAACGTCAACTCCACAAATGCTTAATGCAATTACCTTAAGGCAAGGTTTACATCCTTCTACACAGTCACTATAAGGAACAGAGTGTAACGGGTTAGTGTGACTATTATAATGTTTCATGTGTTTGAAACCCATCATTATGATGGAGTTCTCATACTCTCCTCAGTGGAGTTTATCACAATGTGACATTAGTTCTTTAACATCTCTTCTCACTGGACATCCGAACTCTTCCATTATGATTGAGGTCCTTCTTGAAAGGCTGACAGTCTCTCCCCTGTCCCTCTGGGAATGGAAGATGACCAAGAGCTGTGGCCAAGAATGAGTGATGTTGAGATTACTTATTTATTTGACAAGGTCTGGCTCTATCACCCGTGCTGGAATGCCATAGCACCATCTTGGCTCATTGCAACTTCTACCTCCTGGGCTTAAGCCATCTTCTCACTTCAGCCTCTCAAGTAGCTGGGACTACAGGCATGCACCACCATGCCTGGCAAATTTTTGTATTTTTTGTAGAGACGGGGCTTCACCATGTTGCCCAGGCTGGTCTCAAACTCATGAGCTCAAGCAATCCACCCACCTTGGCCTCCTAAAGTGCTGGGATTACAGGCGTGAGCCACTGCACCTGGCCTGATGTCAGGATTTTTAATGTCAGCCTGGCTGCTCTCCATTCTTCCCACTACACTGCCTTAGTCAAACTTTTTATTTACTTACCTATTTTTAACATGCTGGCAATGGTCTGATTACAGACAAAGGGAAATGACAAACACAACTCTTCTTAATTAGTTAAAACATAAAGCTGAAACAGCCATCTATCCTGGATTCTACTAATTAAAGAGTAGCATTGGTAGTTACTAAACTCAGGTTAGTTTTCTAATATAATCATTAAATCAGTGGAGGAAGCTACGATCTATGTAAAAAGGTGGAAATCAGGACTTCACAATACTCTCCAAGAACACTGTTGAAGTCCTTATATCTAGTTGGATGGCCATTTAAAATCTGATTTACAGGTTAAGTATGTGAAGCCCTTAATATTGGATTTGAATAAAACTGCAATAAATATGTATGGATTGACTGAACTGCAGGGTAGTTCACTAATTTATTTTGTTTCAATGTATGCTAAAAACACAACATTTTAAGAACATGCAAATTAATAGAACCTGAAAAAAAATTAGCAATTTGTTAGTACAAGCGAAGAAGCACCCTATGGAATTTTGCTTTCTCCATGAAAGTAGATTGACCACAGAAAACAAAAATGATGTCAGAATGGATTGGAATGCCAGTTCCCTGCAAGCTGTCTTAATATCTACAACACTGAGGTCAGAGGTCATGAAATTAGCATGTGAAAATTGTTATCAAAGTGGTTTCAAGATCATCTCCCTGCTTTGCTTGTTAAAGATCACCCCAAGTTAACTATATAATTAAACACTAAGGAACTTCAGCTCTCTAGCCCTCTTTATAAAATTTATCACTTTCCTTCCTCAGCCATAGACAACATAGCCATTAATTTTCAGGAGGAATCTCTCATTCACCTACCCTCCATCTTTGTTGTTTTTGGTTTGTAAAGGATAAACAATAAAATGTACCCAACTCATTCTCCAAAACAGCTTTGAAATTTGAAGATTTACTAAACATAGACTGATTGGCTATTGAAATCGTCAATAATTTCGCTATAGTATCCATGCAACATAAATCATTACCGACATTGGCTAACAAGGGTTTAAGAGTTGGAACATGTCCTGTAATAAATTTCAAGACAGTTAAAAATCACTATAATTTTATTCTAATGCATTATAGATTGCCTGTAATGTCATCCTGGCTGGGGTGACCCATTTCTAATTTTGAACAGCTGCTCAGCTCAGGAGGTAGTTAATGATTAAATATAAATTGCCTGATTTATTAGTCTGAATGGCTGAGCTTCCAGGTCAATGCTATATAGACAAAATCATCAGTCTTGATGTTTTTCAGAAGTTAACTGTCTCCTGTTCTAGTCAGAAAGAATTTATCCTGAAAGAAAAAAATCTGACATCTTCAATTAATCCTTTAAAAATATATATTTTTTCTTAGTTAACGTGATACAATTTTTTTTCCTTTCCTTGTCTAAATCATCATGAGTAAGTAAAGTCTTTGGAAATATTGCTATATGTTAGACACACATGGTAGGGCCTGCTTTTCCCTTGACAAAACTTTCAGACATTCTGTAACTAGTCCAGGAAAACAGTCTAATTATATAACAGTTTTTCTCAGGTACCTCACAAATGGTGACCTCTTCAAACTGCTTAAATCTTGCTACTTTAAATGGAAGTAGTTGTAAGTACTAGTACTGGTAAAATTTCTCAACTCACCTAAAAAGAGCAAGTCTTCAAAAGGCTCCAGAATTTTAATATAGGAGGCTCCCAAAACTCACCCATTTAGTAATTTATTCATTCAGTAAATATCTAGTGATGCCTATGACATGCCAGGATTATTCTATACGCTTGGGATCAAGCAGTGCACAAAAAATGGTGAAGTTTCCTGTTCTTGAGAAGCTCATATTTCAGTTGGGGAAAAAAAGACCAAAAAAAGTATTTGTGCATATGCATACATGTACAACTATGTTCATGCAATAAATGCTATCAAAAAATGGTAACAGAGCAAGTGGAGAAAATAGAGATGCGTATGTGTGCATGTATGTGTGCGTGTGAATGAGTGGGGGTCTCATGTGTGTTAGATGAAGGTTCTTTTATGTAGGGAGGTCAGAGAAAACCAATTGATAATGACAACTTTCAGCAGGGCCTGACAAAGTGAAGAGCCAGTGATGTGATTGCCTGGGAAAGGCTAAGGCACAAAGAAGGAGTGTGCCTGGAAGTATGAGGGAGAGAGAGAAGGCCATTGGGGATGGGGCAAGAGAGAAGTGGCAGAGGTGAGGACAGAGGGGTATCCAGGAGACAGATTATCATGTAGGGCCTTGTAGGTCAGTAAAGCCTTTAGGCTGGACTTTGAGTGATTAATTAGCTATTGGGGAGTTCTGAGTGAAGGGGTGATGTGAATGTACTTAAGTTTGTAAAATATCACCCAGCTACAATGAGGGAAATAAGCTTTAGGAGGTAACGGTGGGGCCTGCAGAGGTACCCTAGGGGAGAGATGCCACAGCCTGGACCAGCATGGTAAGGTGAACAGAATGCGAAGTGCTGGGATTTGGAATGAACCTGAAAGGCAGAGTCAACAGAATATCTGATGGATTGGATGTCAGAAAGAGTCAAGAGTGATTCAAAAGCTTTGGGCCAGAAAAACTGGAAGAACAGAATTGCAGTTATTGAGATGGAATGGAGAGAGGGGATTTGCAGGGTGAATTATGAGTTTTTGCATAATGAACTATGCATTTCAGAGAGATAGTGTATTTAAACTTGTGGTGAATTAGTTAAATTTGTGGTAATAAGTTAGGGTTTTAAAAATCTACTATAGGCTGGGCGCGGTGGCTCATGCCTGTAATCCCAGCACTTTGGGAGGCTGAGGCGGGCGGATCACGAGGTCAAGAGATCGAGACCATCCTGGCTAACACAGTGAAACCCCGTCTCTACTAAAAATACAAAAAAATTAGCCGGGCGTGGTGGCGGGTGCCTGTAGTCCCAGGTACTCGGGAGGCTGAGGCAGGAGAATGGCGTGAACCCGGGAGGCAGAGCTTGCAGTGAGCTGAGATGGCGCCACTGCACTCCAGCCTGGGCGACAGAGCGAGACTCCGTTTCCCAAAAAAAAAAAAAAAAAAAAAAACTACTACAAGAAATGAGGCTATCACCTAGCCATCCCGAAACACGTTTCCCCCTCTTTTCTTGCTAAGAGAACCCTGAATCTGAATAGGATGGTCATGTGCCCAGTCCCATGAGATGAACGGTGACTTGCTAAGCCAATGACGATAGCCCCATTCCCCACTTTTCCAGACTTTTTTTTTTTTTTGGCAGGAGGTGTGGGGTGGAGTTAGCAGTTTATCTAGTTCTGACTAAAGAAACTTAAGTGGGAGTCTGTCAGAGACATTTCCAGAAAAACATCAGTTTTTCTCATAAAAGGAGAAAACCCCAGCTGATACAGATTGTTCCCTTTCTCTACTGTCTCTTTGAATCTGAAGGTGTAGCAGCCATCTTGAAACCATGACGCAAAATGCATGAGGGTGAATGTCCACTTGCTAAGCATGGAGAGGCAGAGGGCAACAAAGAGTCTAGGTGGCTGATCACTAATCACCAGGATCAACGCTGATAATGGTCTAACCTTAGCATTTTTTTGTAATATGTGAAAAATAAGCTCCCATTTGTTTGAGCCAGTGTAAAAGTTTTCTATCACCTCCAGCCAAATGCATTTCTAATAGTGCAGTTACATATTTTAGTGCAGTCATATGCTTGTCAGCTAAAGGCATTTCTAATAATGCAATTATATACTTTTTAGTTACACATTTTATTACTTTTTAGTTATATATTTTATATACTTTCTAATAGTGCAGTTACAGACTTTATACTTTAAAAAGTAACTGCTTTATTGAGATATAATTCACTTACCATGAAATTCATCCATTAAAATATACAGTAGAGTGGTTTTTACTCTCTCTCTCTCTATATATATATATAGACTTGCACAATTATCTCTTCTAGCTAATTTTAGTACATTTCCCTCACCCCAAAGAGAAACCGTGCATTCAGTAGTAGTTACTCCCCAAACTCCACACCCTTGTCCAGCCCCTGGCAACCATTAGTCTATTTTGCGTCTATAAATTAGCCTGTTCTGGACATTTCATACACAGGCACATTCTGACTATGTATCATATGATATCACATATCATGTGATATGTGGTCTTTTGTGTCTGGCTTCTTTCTTTTAGCATGATATTTTCAAGATTAATACATTGTAGCATGACTCTTCATTTTTATAGATGAATACTATTACATTATATGGATATACATTTTATTTATCCATTTATCAATTAATGGACATTTGGGTTGTTTCTATTCTTAGCTATTATGAATAATGCTGCTATGAACATTGCATATGAGCTTTTTAATGAACATTTATTTTCATTTATTTGGGGTATATACCTATGAGTAGATGATTGCATCATGTGGTAACTTTATATTTAACATTTTGAGGAACTGCAGAACTGTTTTCCAAAGAGGCAGAACCATTTTACATTCCAACCAGCATTTCTCCATATCGTTTGCCAATACTATTACTGTCCATATTTTTTATTACAGTCATTCTGGTGGTTATGAAGTGGTATCTTGTTATGGTTTTAATTTGCATTTCTCTAGTGACTAATGGAGTTGAGCATCTTTTCAGGTGCTTACTGGCTATCTGCATATCTTTTATGGAGAAATGTCTATTCAAATCCTTTTCTTATTTTAAAATTTGGTTATTTATCTCTTTGACTTTTGTTAGGAAATACTTGAACATACATTATGTCTTTTGAGTATCATCAAAACCTTGTAAGGGAAACGTTATCCACATCCCTGTTTTAGATACAAGAAAACAAAGTTGAAGACATTCAGTGATTTCCTCAAAACTGTTGAATACCACATTGTAGAGCAAATAAAATCTGTGAATACTGATGTCAAAGAACATATGTTCCTCTACCACTCATGTTCAAGCAAGAGAATGTTAATATGAATTATAAAAAACCTTTATCTAATGGAATAACTATTAACATTAGCATGTCAGTCACCTATAAAAAGATGTAACAACAAAAACATAAACCAACCACATTTAACTTGAAAGAAATCATTTGCTGGTAGAATTCAATGGCAAATGTATATTAAAAGGATCAGACAACAAACAGTTCAATTTCATAATTATCTAGCAGCCATCCGGAGTTTTATAACCTATTTTAAGAAAAACATGCTTTATTTTTGTTTTTAAAGGATTTCACAATGTGGTAAGAAAGAAACGAAGAGAGAAAGTAGAAAAAATAAGTACATAACCCACCCACAGCTGATGTACGCCATTGTCTTAAAGTGGATACAAGACCACTAAATTCTGATAAAGTATATGTCTTCCCTGTTTCCGTTGGAGATCAGACTGATGGCACATTGAGTTCAGGACTGTGTATTAAAAGATATGTACTTGAACATTTCTTCCTTCTGGTGAGTTAGAGCCACAGTATGAGTGATTATTAAATATTATCCTTTGTTGTTAATTCCATGTCTATTTAGTTATTATTGATGGCAAATAATAAAATCCCCACAAGCTGATCTGAATATTTTAGTTAGAATGTTTGGAAGAAAAAGTTTAACTTGCCTCAAGTTCCTTGACAAGTCTGTTAGCTAATTTGATGGTTTTGTTGGTTTGGTTCACCTCTTCTTGACACTGGACTTTCTCAGCTGTTGCTTTTTCAAATGAAGCTGTGAGTCTGCTCAGATTTCGATCCAGATCCTGAATCAGAGTTGAATTAACTTTTGAGTCATTTTTAGTTAAAACAGAGAGATTACCATCAACTTAAAACATCTGTTACTGTAAGGTAAATGGACAAACCTCTTCCCCCCATTAACCTTTGCCCCTCATAAACTAACAGTTCACGATGTGGTCTTCTCCCCTTCTGCCTCCACTGGGCAGAATGCAGGGAGCGACTGGGGTGAATGGATGTGCCCTGAAGATGCAAATACGCCGTGGGTGCACTATCATCCCCCTCTGCTCTTGCAGCACCTAAGCCTCATCTTCCAACCAGCTTTATTAAAGACAAGAGTGACTTGTTTGGTTTCTCCACCACTGATTCTTTTCTCTTTGGGTTCATAATTCAGGCAGTGAAGAGGGGTGTTAATTACTGAGCCCTTCAGACCCAGCTTCACCAATCAGATTTTTCTTTTTCATTTTTTTTGGAATGAGTATTGCTCTGCTGCCCAGGCTGGATGCAATGGTGCAATCTCAGCTCACTGCAACCTCTGCCAGGTTCAAGTGATTCCTGTGCCTCAGTCTCCCGAGCAGCTGGGATTACAGGTGTGCACCACCACGCCCGGCTAATTTTTGTAGATTTAGTGGAGATGAGGTTTCACCATGTTGGCCAGGCTGGTCTTGAACTCCTGGTCTCAAGTGATTCACCCACCTTGGCCTCCCCAAGTGCTGGGATTACAGGCATGAGCCACTGTGCCTGACCCATATTTTTCTCTTCTGGAGGTAGGGATTGAAACTCAGAGATAATCCATTGTCTTTAGCATTGAAAGACCTGGGAGGATGTGTGAATCAGAGGGCTTCCTTTAAAGAGGGAACACCTTCCACTGGGGCACAGAAAAAAACAGAGAAAACCATTGTGAAGAAAGAGAAAAGGATGAAAGGGACGTACAAAGAGAAGCAAGATGAGAAGTCACACAGCCCTAGAGACTCCAAGAGAAGTTCATGGCAGCTTCTTGTTTCCTGGATCTCTTGGGTCCCCTGGTCACCTTTTGTCCATGAGTTTGTCTTTGTGTCCTTTTTGGCTAAAGTAGTTTGAATGAGCTCATATCACTTATAGACAAAAAGTCTTGACTAAGATGTCAAATGCTTGTGAGACTCCTCACTATGGTATCTTGCTAGCATATTAAGTTCCAACAAACCTAATAAGATTTATAACATTGCTTTTGTGGATGCATGCAAAGTTCCAAGAAACTTTAACAAGAAAACTTACAGAATATAATCTATTAACAATATAGAGACAGACTATATTTGTTGATGACCCAGTTATTTCACCGTTACTTTATATTGCTAAAGCAATATGTACATATACATAAATATGTATATACATCAAATTTAAGATTAATATGCAAAATAGCATTAAATTTATGAGAATTGATGGACATATTATACATCACCAGTTAGAAATAAGATTGAAATATGGCCGGGCACGGTGGTTCATGCCTGTAATCCCAGCACTTTGGGAGGCTGAGGCAGGCAGATCACAAGGTCAGGAGTTCAAGACCAGCCTGGCCAACATGGCGAAACCTTGTCTCTACTAAAAATACAAAAGTTAGCTGGGCGTGGTGGCAGATGCCTGTAATCCCAGCTACTCGGGAGGACGAGGGAGGAGAATTGCTTAAACCTGGAAGGCAGAAGTTGCAGTGAGCTGAGATCATGCCATTGCACTCCAGCCTGGGAAACAAGAGCAAGACTCCGTCTTAAAAAAAAAAAAAAAAAAAAAAAGAAATAAGATTGAAGTAAAAATATTACAGGTCTGTTTTGGGTTATTGAGAGTACTTACAGTTTTACCAAACACGGAAGCACATGAAGGCTGTGGTATCAGACTTCTTGGGTTGATATTTGGATGCTGCTACCAGCTAAGCAGTATCAAGTTGGCGCTATTTATTTACCTTCTCTATGCTTCAGCTTCATTATCTTAAAAATGGAATTAATAATCTTACCTAGCTCAAAGGGTTTTTGAGGATTAATTTTGATGATTTATAGAATAATACCTAGGACAGTAGAAGGCAATGGTTCTCAAAATTTTTGGTCTCAAAACTCTGTTACATTCAGAACCCTAAAGGGCACTGGTTCATACAGATGATATCAAGTAATATTTATGGTATTAGAAGTTAAAACTGAAAAAAAAATTTAAAAATTTATTTATTTAATATTAATAAGCTCACCATGTATTAGCATAATTTTATTAAAAATAACAATATTACCAAAACAAAATTAATGAAAAATGGCATTTAGATTTTTGCAAATCTAATTTTAATGACTTATTTAACAGAAGACTGTTAGATTCTTATACCTGCTATTGCATTCAATCTGTTGAGGTGTTGCATGTCATACAGCCGCTGAAAAACTCTGCTGTATGCTTGCTGGAGAATGAAGGTGAATAAAGGAGACGATGCCTTATATAACTTGCAGGTGAGGAAACTGGGACAAAGATCAGTTGAGTGATTTGCTATAGTTTCACTAGCAAGTGAGTGAAAAAACAAGGCTATGAACCCAAACCTTCTGAGTCCTGGACCAACTTAATGGAAGGCATTTCACAAGATAGATGTTTGAGAAGTTCCAGTTGTGAAGAGACAGAGCAAATACTTCCAGGCTTCCCAGTCAAATCACACGTGGTATACTGTATAGTTAAGAGTATCCAGCTTTGAGTTCAAAAACGTCTTGGTTCTGCCAGGCACAGTGGCTCATGCCTGTAATCCCAGCACTTTGGGAGGCCGAGGCAGGTGGATCACCTGAGGTCAGGACTTCAAAATCGGCTTGGCCAGCAGGGTAAAACGCCATCTCTACTAAAAATACAAAAAAGTTAGCCGGGCATGGTGGCACAAGCCTGTAATCCAGCTACCCGGGAGGCTGAGGCACAAGAATTGCTTGAACCTAGGAGTCAAGGTTGTAATGAGCTGAGATCGTGCCACTGCACTGCAACCTGGGTGACGGAATAAGACTGTCTCAAATGAATGAATGAATGTCTTGGTTCTAGTTCCTCTGCCTCTTACTGGCCCTGGTGGTGTGGCTCATTTTTCACTTTATGTGAGCTTTACATTTTTTCATGTGTAAAATGGGACTACTCCTAGTAATACCTACTTCATAGGTAGGTGTGCTATGGAATAAAATGTGTCTTAATGCATGTAAAATATGGCACAGCACATTCAGCAAGCACATGGTAAGTTAGCCTGGTGTACAAATATCACTGGAGTTTATTTCAAATGGGATACAAATTCACTTTGGTTCATTTTTTTCATTGAATGAAAACATAACTTAATGGCAAATGTTTGGGTAAAAGTTGGCCCTTGGCATGTAACTCTTAAGGGCATTAGCGAATATTCACCAGGAATAAGTACTAACCTGGTATAATAGCCAGGATTCCAAGCATGCTTAAAGGTGACAATCTACTACTTTCATAGGAATGTCTAGTTGTTGATTTGAGCTTACACTGACTGTTTTACGTGTATTCAGAGACTTGAAAGGAGCACTAGCGTCTCACATGAATACAGTTAATATAAACCTAAATGTGTAAACTGTACATGTACTAGAAAAAATAGTTCAAGGGCTGGGCGTGGTGGCTCAAGCCTGTAATCCCAGCATTTTGGGAGGCTGAGGCGAGCGGATCACCTGAGGTCGGGAGTTTGAGACCAGCCTGACCAACATGGAGAAACCCCGTCTCTACTAAAAATACAAAATTAGCCGGGCATGGTGGCGCAGGCCTATAATGCCAGCTACTCGGGAGGCTGAGGCTGGAGAATTGCTTGAACCTGGGAGGTGGAGGTTGTAATGAGCTGAGAAGGCGCCACTGCACTCCAGCCTAGGCAACAAGAACAAAACTCCGTCTCAAAAGGAAAAAACAAAAGTTCAAAGCAAATATATAATCATCAAGATGATTTTACTCTAAAATAAATAAGATTAGGTTTCCAAAATATTTTCTGAGGGAGTCTTAATATTGCTTGTACCTTTCTCCTTGCTTTCAAAAAAATTTTCTCTATAGAAAGCTCTATTCTTGCTGTTTTTCTTTTCTCACCACCCATTCTCTCCTTCATCTATTTTAATCTGACTTTCATTCCTATCACTTTTTTCTTTGTTCTTCTCTACTATTTTACTGAAACATGTGATCTGATAAACAAACTTTATTCTCTCAAGTTACTAATCATTGTTTGTAAAACAAACAAACAAACAAACAAAAAACCAATAACAACTAACAGTTATTGATCCTCTAGCAAGCACCCAGCACTATTCTAAGTATTTTATATGTGTTAATGCATTTGATCAGTTCGGTAAGTCTCAGAGAGATTTTTTCATTTTATAGGTGAGGAAATTAGAGAGTCAATGAGGCAAAACAGTTACTCAAGCTCACAAAGATGGAAAGTACTGGGCTAAGATGTAACACATGATGTTTGGCCCCACAGCCTATGCTCAGATGCACTGTGGTTATCTGGCCTCTTTACTATTTGTTCCAAGTGATGGTTCCCTTTCCTCCCTTGGCCGCCATGACAACAATCTCTCCTGGCTCCTTATTCACCTTCCTAACCATCTCTTTTTCTTGCTCTTTCAGATATCATCATTCTGTACCCAGTTTATAAACTGTTTATAACCCAAGTTTCTCTCCTTGACTTTCTTTTGTTTTCATTCTGCTTCCCTCATCCATGTTCATTCTGCTTCCAGTCTCTTCCCCTTTGTTCATTGGCCCAGAGATATCTTTCCAAAAGGTAAATGTGATCAATCAATTTATCCCTCCTGTGCCCAACTGCAGTTCTTCAATTGCTCTCCCTGTCTGACGTGGCAGTTCTCATATATGGCTCACAGGTCCCTACTGGGGCTAGTTTATTCTGCTAGGGCCCACTGAATCTACGTTTGCCTTAATCATTGTCTATAACACAGTTAAAAGAAAATACAACTACTATTCATGACTGTCGGGGACTTTTTTTGGCATTAAGAAGAGTCTTCAATATTAGGGAGCTGAGTATATTCTGGCCTATAGGACAAACACTTACCTCTTAACCAACCCCTTGAAATTTCCCGTGTGATCATGTCCCTGCCTCACTTTTCACCACAAGTGACCCCACACACTGACATTTATACTCTACTCTTCAGTCATGTTGAGGTACTCATTGTCCACAGGACACATGACCCTCTTTCTTGAAATGCCCTTTCCCTATCTTCTGGGTGAAAACCTATTCATCTTTTAAGACTGGATTCAAGAGGAAACTGCTCCTCCAAACCTTTCCTGAGCACCCAACCCCATCCTCACACGCAGAACTGACCAACTCCATTCTTTGTGCTCCAGTGGTAGCCAATGCAACCTCCCTTGGCAGCACTTAGCAAATTAAACAGCATTTAGTAAATCTGTGAGATTTTTCAGAGCAGGGACTGAGCCTTCTGTATCCCTCTGACTCCAGTGCCTAGTCCAGTGTTACAAAATGTTTGTTGATTGCTAAAAGGAAAGTGAGTCCTTCAACTACAACAAATAAACCTTTTAATTAAAATATAAAATATAGTTCTGTTTGTTAATTTAACTAATAGTTTTTGAGTTCCTCTCATGTGTCAGGTGCTAGGCATAAAAAGTTAAAAGACTTTAAGGAGCTCATAGTGTGGAAGACAGAAAGGAAATGAAAGTTCACATGTTAGGATGAGGTGTACACTGATGTGTAGGGTGTGTGGAATAATAGGGAAACTGATCAAGTATTTTCTCCAAGGAGTTCCCCTAAAGTCCAAGCTTGATCTAGGAGAACAGGGAGATTTAGCAGATGATAAAGTACCAGATCCCAAATAGCTTTCAGTATTTGTACACAGCAAAGGTCAGTACTCACTAGGTACTAGGTACTAGGATCCACATACCAAATCTAGCAGCCATCTGGTTTTGTGTGGCCTATGAGTAAAGAATGGATTTTGCATTTTTAAATGTTAAATGTAAAAAAAATTAATCTTTACCTGAGAATAGTTGTGCAAAGGTTTGAGAACACAAAGGGATGTCACCAAAATGGCAGAGTGGAAGTAATCTGGCTTCACTCTCCCCTACAGAAAACCCAAAACAAATATCCAGTGCTAAGACTATCACCAGCAACATCCTGGAACTCAGAGACACTACCTAGAGCCACAGAGAAGTAAAAAACTCTGAGCAGCAGAAGAAAGAACGTCTCTATTTGCAATGCCCCTACCCAAATCTAATCAGGCACTGCATGTAGAAAATGCCCCCCAGACTCGTGGTTCCTACACTGGAGAAAGTGAGACTGAGGTGGACAGCCATTTTCCCCACTCAGCCATCTTACATTCCCTTGCAAGAAAACTGCTTTTTACCGTAACCCATAGGAAGTATCCCAAGTGCCTATAGAGACAAAAATCCCTGAAAGCATCTAGTGATAAAGAGGGAAGGTCAGACTAGCAACTCCAGCCCATGAAATTCTGCTCTTTATCTCAGTCAAAGGAGATGCCAAATCAGAGTGGCTGTTCAACAGCACCACACTGTACGAGGCACATTCCGTGGGTCTTCTGGGCACAAACCCCCAGCTAGCTTTCCCACAAAGCCAGAGTATCTTCTTGGGGCCCCTTACCCTCAATTCAGGATGGTCAGTACTTCAAGCATTTCTAAGAGTCAAGGCAAACCTGAGCTTAATGTTCCATACAGTGCTGAAAAGGAAGCAGAGATCTAGAATTAACAAACTCAACAGGTGACTACAAATAACCTCTAAGCAAACATACTCTAGAAAGACCAAAACAATCCAGTCAGCAAAGACTAGCATAAATAACTAATCCTTCAATGTAAAGCCATAGATGTATATCCACAAGAGACAGCAGCAAACAGGGAGCCATGACCTTTCCAAATAAAGCAAGGAGCGAATGACCAACTCTAATGAGATGATGATGTGGGAGCTCTCAGATCAATAATTTAAAATAGTAGTTTAAGAAAACTCAGCCAACTCCAAGATAATACAGAAAAGCAATTCAGAAATTTATCCGAAATTTAAGAGATTGAAATAATTTTTTAAAAATCCTGGAACTGAGAAATACATTTGCTGAAGTAAAAAATGAATTTGAGGCTTTAAAGAGCAGAATGAGTACAGCAGAAGAATCAGTAATTAATTCCGAAGACAGGCTATTTGAAAATACACAGAGGTGAAAAAAGGAAAAATGATGAAACGAACAAATGTCTACAGAGAATGACCTCAAAAGAGCACATCTAACAGTCACTGGAGTTCAAGAGGGAGTTTAAAAAGAGCAAGATGTAGAAAGCTTGCTCAAAGAAAGACGTATATATAGTAAACATGAATAGATCTAAGTGGATAGACTGAAATACAGTAATAGCAGGGGACTTCAACACCCTACCCTCACTAATAGACAGATCATCCAGACATGAAATCAACAAAGAAACATCAATGATAAACTAAACACTAGACCACATAGGTCTAAGTGACATTTATAGAACATTTCATCTAACAGCTGCAGAATACAAATTCCTTTTTTTTTTTTTTTTTGAGACAGAGTCTCACTCTGTCATCCAGGCTGGAGTGCAATGGCATGATCTCAGCTCCCTGCAGCCTTCACCTCCCAGCTTCAAGTGATTCCCCTGCCTCAGCCTTCTGAGTAGCTGGGACTGCAAGCACGTGCCACCACGCCTGGCTAATTTTTGTATTTTTAGTAGAGACGGGGTTTCACCATGTTGGCCAGAATGGTCTCGATCTCCTGACCTCGTGATCTGCCCACCTCAGCCTCCCAAAGTGCTCAGATTATAGGCATGAGCCACCGCGCCCAACCTGACAAATTCTTTTCATCAGCACACGGAACATTCTCCAGAACTGACCACATATTAGGCCACAAAACAAGTCTCTACAAATTCAAAAAAGTAAAAATCATATCAAGTACCTTTTCTGATCACAATGGAATAAAACTAGAAATCAAAAACACGAGGAACATTGGCAACTATACGAACACAGGAAAATTAAACATGTTCCTAATCAGTGGGTCAATGACATTAAGAAGTAAATTTAAAAATTTTTTGAAACAAATTAAAATGGAAACCTAATATATTCAGTCTATGGAATACAGCAAAAGCAATACTATGAGAGAAGCTTACAGCAATACATCAAATGCCTACAAAGAAAAATACACAACATTCAAATAACAAACCTAATGATACACCTCAAGGAACTAAAATAACAAGAACAAATCAAACCCAAAATTTTTAGAAGGAAAGAAATAAGAAAAATCAGAGCATAAAAAAATGACTGAGACTAAAAAATACAAAATATCAATGAAATGAAAAGTTCATTTTTTGAAAAGATAAACAAAATCAACTAACTTATAAAGAAAAAAAAGGAGAGAAGACCCAAATAAAATAATAAATGAAAATGGATATATAACAATGGATACCACAGAAATACGAAGGATCATTAGAAACTACTATGGACACGTATATGCCAACATATTGGAAAACCTATAAGAAACGAAAAAATTCCTGCACATATACAATCTACCAAGATCGAACCGTGAAGAAATAGAAAATCTGAACAAACCAGTAATGAGTAATGAGATTGAAGCAATAATAAAAAGTCTCTATCAAAGAAAACCCTAGGACCTAATGGCTTTACTGTTGAATTCTACCAAACAATTGAATAATACCAATTCTACTCAAACTTTTTCAAAAAATTGAAGAGGGAATACTTCCACACTCATTTGATGAGACCAGCATTACCTGACACCAAAACTAGACAAGAACACAACAGAAAACTACAGTCAGCATCTCAGATGAAGACAGATGCAAAAAATCTCAACAAAATACTAGCAAACTGAATACAACACACAATGAAAAGATTATTCAGCATGATCACGTGGGATTCAACCCAGGGATACAAGAACAGTTCATATGCAAATGAGTAAATGTGATACATCTCATTAAGAGAATAAAGAACAAAAACTGTATGATCATTTTAATAGATGCTAAAAAAGCACTCAACAAAATTCAATATCCCTTTATGATAAAAATGCTCAGCAAACTGGGTATGGAAGGCACATACCTCAACACAAAAAAGGCCCATCTCTCGCTCCTGCTTCTGCCATGTGAGATGCCTGATCCCCCTTCGCTTTCTGCCATGGTTGAAAGTTTCCTGAGGCCCCGCCCAAAGCAGGAACTGCTATGCTTCCCGTACAGCCTGCAGAATCATGGGCCAATTAAACCCCTTTCTTTGTAGGTTACCCAGTATCAGGTATTTCTTTATAGCAATGTGAGAACAGACTAACACACCAACCATTCCCAAATATATATTCCTGACCCAGGCTTTTCTCTCAAACTCCAGTCATGACTGCTGCACACTTACATATGGATTTTTCTATAGGAAGAGGGTGGGAACTAAGATTTATGAAATGTCTACTGTGTGCTGCACACTAAGTAGTATCTTAATGCATCAGGAATCACAGGTGGGAATGATGGAAAGAAATACCTACTCCCTTCTCGCTAATGTAAGCTGAAGGAGCTTGCCCGAAGTAGACGGGGGAGCTCTTAGGAGGGAAAGAAAGGCTGAGAACCACATACAGGCACTGAGATGCTCCAAAGGGTCTTGGGAGCAGGAGCTGTTTACAAGTCTCATCAGGACACTATCTTTGCAATGTATGCACTCTGTTTTCAGTCTTTTATTCCTTTTGCTCATGACTCAAACTCTAGAGATGGGGGATCAAGTTGGGAAAGGTTGGATCATATATCTAGTCCTTGAAAAGGCAAGGTCACTCCTGCTAAAAACCTCACCTGAGTGCATCCAATGTGGAGAGATTCTTCCCTAAAGAAAATCAAGCTGTTTTCACTCAAAGGTGGCAGACTGGAAGCTGGGTAGCCCCAAATCACACATGGCCACCTTCAGAGTTGCTGTTACCACTACTTGACAGATGAGAAACTGAAGCTCCAGGGGTTTCTGTAAGCTGCCAGGGTTGTGCCGCCTCATCACTCTGCTGGCTGTCCTCCATGCTGCCCTGCCAGGCACCTCACGTTCCTCATCCTGCTGCTGTATTCCTCCCGTCTCTCTGTATCCCATCAGCCAGCCTTGAACGTATCTCCCTCCCTCCATCATGACTGCTCCTGCCTGAGCTGAGGCCCTAATAGGATCCACGACAGTGGCTTTCTAACTTGTCTGCCTGCCTCTAGGTTCTTTTCTTCTTCCAGCATCCATTCACTTTGGTTGCATCATCAACTTGTTAAAATCTTTCAAAGGCTTAATGTCACCAATCAGATAAAATTTAAATTCTATAGCATGAAAGGCAAAGAAAGCCTATGCTCACCTTCGCAAGTTCATCTTTCATGATTCCCTGATACTCTCCAAAACATTCATTGCAGGGCTCTGGCCTGCTGAACTCTTCAAGTGTCCCAACTGCTCCTTCCCTCTTTTCCTTGCTTTCTGTCAGGAATACCTTTCCCATCCTAGTTATCCTAGTGGTTCCTAAGCAACACCTAAAGCCCATGTCAATCCACCTTCGCTAAGGAACTTCCTCTAATTTCTTCCGGCTCAGTACTTTTTGGTGTTTTCTGTATATAGCCACATGTATATGGATAATGCTGGACTAGGATGAGTGGTTTACATATTTGTAAAAACAGTAGTGGTATTTAGTAGTACATATAATATTCATTGAAAATATTTTCCTTTCTTTTTGTTGTTTGAGACGGAGTCTCGCTCTGTCGCCCAGGCTGGAGTGCAGTGGTGCGATCTCGGCTCACTGCAAGCTCCACTTCCTGGGTTCACGCCATTCTCCTGCCTCAGCCTCCTGAGTAGCTGGGACTACAGGCGCCCGCCACGATGCCCGGCTAAATTTTTTTTTGTATTTTTAGTAGAGACGGGGTTTCACCGTCTTAGTCAGGATGGTCTCAATCTCCTGACGTCGTGATCTGCCCGACTCAGCCTCCCGAAGTGCTGGGATTACAGGTGTGAGTCACTGCGCCCAGCCGAAAATATTTTCTAAGCACTTACTATGTGACAAGTACCATGGTAAATTCTTAATATGAATTACTCTTATTTAATCCCCACAGTTCTACCTAAGAAATGGACGCTATTCAGGAAAAATAGCTAATGCATGATAGGCTTAATACCTAGGTGATTGGTTGATAGGAGCAGCAAACCACCATGGCACATATTTACCTGTGTAACAAGCCTGCACATCCACCCTGGAACTTAAACTAAAAAGAAGGAAGGAAGGAAGGGAGGGAGGGAGGGGAAAGGAAAGAAAGAAAGAAAAAAAAGGAAGGAAGGAAGGAGAGAGAGAAAGATAGAAAGAAAGAAATGCTTATTATTATAATACTTATTTCACAGATGAGAAAACAGAGGCTCATAGAGGTTAACTACCTTGTACAGGATGCAACAGTAAACAGTGGAGCCAAGATATAAGCCAGATAGTCTGACTCCAGAAGCCTAACCTGGAACCACTATGTGCTGCCCTCCCCTTTCCACTATCAGACTGCAAATGTTTCTCAGCTGTAGAAATCATGAACATTTGCACTTTCCCAGTTTAGCGTCTAGCATAGAGCAGATAAGAAATACCTACTGAATGGTATATAAGGAAATACACTCATGGAAGATCGAATTCCTTTCTGCTTGATAGGGCTCAGATATGGTGCTGTCTGAGGGTGGAATCCTAAGGTGGAGGCAGCGACCACCTCTTGGGAACCTTTTCAGTGTCATAGTTTGCACTCACCACAAGCTTTTTCCTGATAGCCTCTAGCTTTTCAGTAGCTGCAGCCAGTTCTAAGTTTGCTTGGGCTAATGCTTGGCGTTTTGGCTCCACATCACAGTAGACCTGAAAATTCATGAATTAATACGGATACAAAGAGGATAAGTAATCATTCAATCCTAGATAGGATGGATGCTTTACGATTAAAATCTCTTTCATCTAGCAATTTCTCTTTTTTTATTGAGATGGGATCTTCTCATGTTGCTCAAACTGGTCTTAAACTCTGGGGCTCAAGGGATCGATCCTCCCATCTCAGCCTCCCAAAGTGCTGAGATTATAGGTGTATGCCACCACACCTGGCCTGTTATTTTTCAGGCGTGGTAACACCTAAAGGCACAGCACAATCCACATAGCATTCCACATTCTCTCCGGTCCATCATTATTTTACTTATTTAATCTGGACCTTAGAGTTACAAGTACTTGCATAAAATGCGATATAAGTCAAACACCATTAAGATACTCAAATCAGTTTGTCATAAAATGTGAAGATACTCCCCATATTCCTAGAAATTGCATTGTGCAGGAACTATAGCCAACGTTGAGATCATGTCTAGCCTTTAAGGCAGAAAATAAGTGTGGAAAAATTCTCAACACAGAAAGGAGGGTGGGAGATATCCACACAACATCAACCACATTGTCACTTTCTTTTCTAAGTTCCCAACCACCTTAAGCATATGTTGTTTGAATGGACCATCTGAGAATTTAGGTGGATCAATTTTTTTTTCTGCTGGTGGGGAGAGAGGAAGGAAATTAAATTTTCTTTCCTGTTTTATAGCAAAATAACACACAATGCAGCCACACTCAAGCTCTATGCTTGTCTTTTCACCTACTGTACAAGTAGAAGATGGGGCTGAGACATTTTATTATGGAGAGAGGTCATACATCAACCACAACCTGTCTAAACTCTTGCTTTATGAAGATTGCCACTAAAGAGAGAGAGATCAAGAAAGTCCTATCCCTGCGGGCCCTACAGTATAAAGGAAATAACCTGGCTTTATGAAAATTACTTTGGGAATTGAATTGACTACATTGACTTTTTCTCAGTAATTCCATATTTGAATATAACATACAACCCTCTAAGACAAAAATGAGAGTTCTTCAGAGTTGTGGGCCATGCACTGTTCCCTTATTAGATCAAGTACTCAGCAAAGTGCTTGGGATACAGTTGGTCGGTGATAAATATTTGATAAATAAATGACTACATGAAATTATAATCTATCTCTATACTGCCAAAAAGTACAAATTTTAGATTAGATCACATATAGGCACAAGTTACCTGTCATTAAAATACTAAAGTAAAGAAATGGTTATTTCCTCATCTCACTATGTCAACAATACAGATGGTGTGAATATTTGCTTTGAGAGCAGGCGCTACATTTAATTTGATGTGAATTCAGATTTGCAGTTGTTTCAAGTCAACATGAATTAAATATTTGAATGTAAATAAGTAAACTTCATATATAAGTTTTCATCTAATTACTTACTGCTCTTTAATCTAAAGTAGTCAATCACTCTTCCCAAAAAAAGATAGCTTCTAACATTTCAAATATTCTCCCGTAGAGAATTGTTTACTCTAACATGCTCATGTCTTATTCTTAGAACTACATATCCTTATTCAGAAAATGAAATAACAAATTTTACTCTTCTTGCTGACCTAGAAATTAATATGTTTGCAGCCCTTTGTGGAGAACATCTGTAAGCAATCAATTTAGGATTGATACCTCATAGAATTTAATGATGTTGATGACCCAGGCACAGAGGCCAGCTGCTGCAAAAGATTTGGTTCGAATCAGGTTTGGATTAAACTCGGGGTCTTTCAAATACTGTTCATTCACCACTTTTAGACAGTTCTCTGGAATGTGCTCTTTGTCATAGTTAATCAATGCTTGCAAAAAATCATCAACCTGCAAAGCAAAAAGATTTATTGCAATGAACCCATTTTGGCTGCAGAGAAAATTCCAAGGTCAAAAGTTAAAATCAGCTTTTAGGACTCACATTACAAAAGCAAAATTGGCAAGCTGCATTTATCCTACTGTTTGACTTTTTCAGTCTTTATAGTATGAAGTTAGAATTAGCAATGGACACTTTTAAAACCTCTTCTATCCCAGGGTAAAATATTCAGTCCCAGCACAGGAGGTATTCACATTTTGAAGAAAAGAAAGGCAGAAAATGAAAAGCAAAAAACACACCAAAAAGCCCCTGTGCTTCACCTTCCTATATATTAGTAACATTTTTCCAACCTAAGAAATCCATGTAATTTTCTCCCTCCTACACTTAACTGCTTTCATAATTTTGCAAATAATTAGCAACCTTCCACCTGCTGCTGGCATTGACTTAGGTATGCCATAACCCCAAGCTAACTTCCAACTTGGCAAACAAAAACTGTAAGTCTAGAGAACATATACAGTAGATTACATTCAGCAACTATGAAGATGATTTCTTCTGACTTAAACATCTTTTGCTATTAAGCATAACCACAGTACTGAAAACAGTATGGAAATTATCAGGATTTTCATCTTGCCAGGCTGGGCTGATACCTTTCCCATGAAGACTTTAGCTGCTTTCCAACTTCGGTCTTTGGGCACTCTTCCCCGAGGAGCCAGAAGGACCATCACGGCTGCGGTAACATTGGTAACTGCGATGGGGGGGTTGGGAAAGGCTTTCAGCTCACTGAGGTTGACCTGAAGAAAAGCACACAGAAACACGTACACAGACAGGATTAGGGGAAGTTTGGAGAAGCTCTGTAAGTTGCCAAGCTAGTCTTCAGTGGCCGCCCACTTCTCCTTATCAAACCAGTGTCAATTTGGCAATTCTTTGCCACCTGGGGACTCCACCTTGGAACTCCAGGAGGTTCAATTCTTCCTGGGTACTTCTCTGGAGACATCACTGCCCTTTCTTGCCTCCAAGAAAAATGATCTATATATCTATATATCAGTCCTGCAGAGCCCTGCTCACTGAGGCCAGGATACACACACACACACACACACACACACACACACGTGTGTGTATATGTTGTAAGATATTTATAGGTTCTATCTCACTATGTAATAGACTTGCATCTTAACCAAGCCCCTCCCAGACACATAATTCCTTAATTCAGTGTCTCTTAGGTTTGTTTTTCTGTCTTACATGTACAAGAAAGAAATGCCTTCCATTACACTACAGTAACTCTCAACTAGGAGAGGGCCAAGATAGGCTGAACTTTCTTCTCTACTCCTTTATCTCCTCAGGTCATACCATTGATTAATCCAAAAGATGATATTAATAGTATCAATTATATGTATCAGGGCAAATACTTTGAGGCAGGTAATAGCACATATAAGAAGCTGATGTAGGCTTATGATATTTAATACATGATTTGAAAAACGAAAACAACCAACCAGGTATTTCCTGTGATACTTTATGTGCTACATAATACACTCTTGTTTATAAAACCTTATCAAATGTTGAACCTGATTCTGCTCCCTTATCAGAAGCTGTCTATTTATTTGGTATATGATTACAGAGAATGGAAAGAGAGTGAAAGCAAGAACAAAAACCAAGTCTTAAAATATGCTAATAAGAATTTAGAGCTGGCTAACCAAGATTTTTTTATACTTTATACATATACACAGCTTTGTATTTTAAGTGGAGCTATTTTTCCTGAGTAAAGAGTAATTATTGAGAGAAAAATTCGCAAATTTAGAGAAACACAATAAAGAAAATAAATATTCCATTACTCAGAGACAACCAATTACTCTTACTTTTTGCCAATCTTTTTCTGTGCACATATTCTTACCAAAAGAATTAGTCATATAAAATACACTATTTTATAATCTGCTTTATTCACTTAATATATCATGGTTAATGTGTCACATTGCTAATTAGCATTTAACAATATTATTTTAACGGCAGCAGGGTATTTGACTGCGTAATAATCAGAGTTCTATCACGGTACGTTTCCATTTAAAATTTTTCAGTTTTATGGAAATACTCTAAGAAATACCCACGTAAGTATCTCTTTAGTCACAGTCAAAATTATTTTCTTCAAAAAATACTTAGAAAACGAATTCAGCATTTCTATGAAGAACAGTGAAAATCTCGATTCTTTCCTTTTTGAAATAGAATCTTAAGAATCTCAGGCCCAGTGATTTCCTGAGCTCTCCCCAGAGGTCTGGGAGAAGACCCCAGGATGAGATTAGCTGCAGGCTCTTAAAAGAACATTGCCCCCCATTTCACTTTCCCTAACAATATGCTTGTGATGAACACAGCTTACTTTCTCTTCTAAGAATCTGAATGCTTAGGGAGGTTTCACCAACAACATGAAGCTCGAAGAAATGGTGGGGACCAAACCTAGGTATCTTTGCTCCCATTGTTTTTTCCATGAGGGTCTCTCCTCAATGCTACTCTTTATATTCCAGAGGAAATAAAGAATCCTTCACCTAGTTCTTAAAGCAACACATGATATGAAAAATTGGATTTGGGTCAAATCCAGTTACCAACAATCCAGTTGCCTTTCCTAAGAGTATAAATCCCATACTGTTGGAAATATTCAAAAGGAGACTGCTTATTGGGGTGCCATAGAACAGCGTCCTGGATGGGGAAAAGAAGTTGAACTATAATGACGAACTCAAAGGTTTGTTTCAACTTTAATATTTCATGGGTGTTTCTTTTAAAATACTTTTTGGCTGTATGGGCTACTCTCTCGGCTCAGTTATTCAAACTCTAATAACCTTTAAATATTACTTTGAGGAAACTCAGGGACCAATAAATCATCTTTACCCTGTTGAGTGTATTGAGTGCAGCTGTAGCAGCCACCAGCGCAGGCTCAGCCTTGAGTAAGTCAGCTTCACATTCTCTCTGTTTCTGGAACACTTCAGTCTGAATGGCTGTCACCTAATTAGAGAGGAAAAGCAAACAAACCCGTATAAATTATTATCACAGATATCTCTAAAGAAAAATGGAGGTTGACTCAGATGCACTGTTAAATAATTCATTTCTCTGTACTTTGAACAGGTGAGGAATTTGTTAAACAGACTAATTTTCCTTTAGACATAGTATATATACAAAGTTTTGTAAATGTAAAAAACACACAGTAACAAATCTCAACATAAATGGATTCAAGTTCCAAAATGCTCCAAGAAAAGCTTTGACTAATTTAATTATAAGGTACCACTAATAGTAAAAGCAAGATTAAGCGATTTCTCTGTTCTTCAGTTTTCTTTTTCAGAGAGTCCTGGATTAACAAACATCTGGGCTAGCTTAGTAACCTAGACCACAAAATGTTCTTGCTAGGATTCTCTAATTTTTACTAACTTTTGCTTAGAAGCCATGTTGGCTATTCCTAAAGAACAGATTTGAAACTCTTTTGATCAACTGGCTAGAAGATATTCTACTCTGTGGTCATAGATTGCATGCCTAATTATAAATAAAATTTTAGTGAAGACTAATTACTGGTTTCTTCACAGATATGATAAGAAACCAGAGATGCAAGAGCCCACATCTGCCTTCGGTATTGGAACAATAACATTGATACCCACTCTCCTCTTGTGGATCCAGTGGCACCTCTTCCCAGGACACAGAGGGTGCTGCATCAGCCTTCTGACAGGATATATAATATAGAGGAAAGTTATGCTGGTAAACTTGAACCAAACCAAAATGAGAAGACAGGGCGGGGGTGGGAAGTGGTTTATCCTTCTCTCCTTAAGATACCTATAGAATCTGAAAGGTCAGGAAGAGTGAAGTTTTAGTCCTCAGTAGAAATTTTAGTTTCAAAGCTGTGGCACTGGGGCACCAGGATCTAGCCACCATGGGAGACGGTTCCCGTGGTGATGGTGATTGTGGAATATAAAGTGTGAACAAAAGTATATTTCTTCAGATGTATTTGAAATGAACAGGTTTAACTATACCATAAAATTAAACACTGCTCACAACAAATTATGTTGTCTACTACAGCTTTATTATCAGTAATTACCCTTCTCCTGATTAACCATTATTTTGCTGTGTACTGTACCTTTTATGAACATAATTGGTTCAGGGTAGATATGTGGCCTCCTGCTAATACACACACAGCTATCATTAATGTAAATAGGAAAACTCTGCTTGCTTACTGAGAACTACTCCAAAACCACAACCGTCAAAAGCTGCCAGGAATGGACCACAACAATTTTCTGTATGCTACACAACATTGCTACAGATAAAAGAGTTTATGTGAGTGAAGGAGTTATCACCTCAGGTTTATTTATTTTCCATAAGGACACAGTGAATCTATAAATGCTGTTTGTTACCATTTATAATGGCATCATTAAAAAAATCATTTTAAATTGGACTCAGGATCATAGATTTTTGGTACTGGATAAAACCTTACAGAGTACTTCTTTTAAGTGCTTTTTTTTTGGGGGGGGGGGGACAGTTTCATTCTGTCACCCAGGCTGGAGTGCAGTGGCATGATCTTGGCTCACTGCAACCTCCGCCTCCTGGATTCAAGTAACTCTCCTGCCTCAGCCTCCCAAGTAGCTGGGATTACAGGCACCATCACTACACCCGGCTGATTTTTTATATTTTTAGTAAAGGGGCTTCATCATGTTGGCCAGGCTGGTCTTGAACTCCTGACCTCAAGTTATCCACCTGCTTCAGCCTCCCAAAGTGCTGAGATTACAGGCAGGGGCCACTGCGCCTTGCTAAAGTGCTATTTCTATCAGCCTAGGAGCTGCTACTCTTTTCTGACTCCTTTACTATTAATGGAGTATTTTTCCTTTGGGTAATTTTTATAAACAAAACAATCTTGAACATTAAATAAAAACCCACTCATACAAATGAAGAAAATTCTCAGGTTGGTCAACTTATTTCTCATTCTCAATACCTTTTACCCTAAGGTACAACAATACTAGAAGAGTGAAAATTCTGTATATCTCAGTAAGCTGGTAAGCTGGTGTACAATTTCCTTTGCCCAATGGCTCCTAGGCAGTGGTCAGCAATGCTCAACCTATAAAACAGGAGAAGAGTTGCATGGAGTGCCTAGAGAGTGTGCTTTCCCCTTACCACTGTAAGTTAAAGCAGGAATTTGGAGACAGTTTCATCCTTGGGTAGACCAGAAATTCTCTGCCTTGCATTAGTCAACAGCCCCTTGCAGATGTTCTTAAGATTTAGTGGTGATCACAGGGAGAGAATAAAGAGAACAAAGTCCCAATAACTGCTTGTTATGGGCTAAATTGTGTCCACCCAAAATTCATATGTTGAAGACCCAAGCTCACCATGTGACTGTATCTGGAGACAGAGCCTTTACAAGGTGATCAGGTTAAACTGAGATCATTAGGGTTAGCCCTAATCCAAACTGACTGGGGTAAGAAGTTTGGACACACACAAGAGACATCAGCGGAAGTAATCACAGAGAAAAATCATGTGATGACACAGCAAGAAGGCAGCCATCTGCAAGTTACAGAAGGAGAAACCAAACTTGCCAATACTTTGATCTTGGACTTCCAGCCTCCAGAACTTGGAGAAAATAAACTTCTACTGTTTAAACCTCCCAATCTCCCAAAATATCCCATGTGGTATTTTTGTCATGGCAGCCTTAGTAAGCTGATACAGTGCACTTATCTGCCTTTAGATTATAAGAATTTCCTTATGATCCTCTAAAACCCAGTCCCACCCACATTCAGAACAGAAACACACACAAAAACTGATAGCAATTCCAAATCAAGATTGATGCTCAACTTTTGAAGAGACGATATTAGCACTTCAATTTAGAAGGTGCCTCTCTACTCATGAAGGTTTACACTCTACTCAAGGGAGAACACAGTTTGAAAGCAATGAGAGAATTCTCAGCATTTTAGAATTTGGAGCTGAGAAGCCAAACAAAGGTGGAAGAAGAACTAATTTTCACAGGCTTGATGATGCCTTGTGTGACTTGGAAGTCACTGCTGGCAATGCCCAGTGGTTCGAATCACCCTTGATTACCTTATAGATTTGAAGCAATGATTTCAACCTGTTTCTCTACATGGGCTGTCAAGGTTCAAGGCAAGACATTCTCTAACCCCAACATTTATTTAGTCATATTAAATGTGGCTGTGTACTTTGTGAGCTATGCAGCATTATTTTACATTACTGCTCATGTTTGAAGACTTGAGACCCCAATTTCATAGGACCAGAAACAGTCCATATTCACCCCCTTTAGTATGGCACAGCATAGTATCTAGCACATTGCTGAACATATGACAAATGTGAACCCAGAGCATGGACTCAGGTGTTGATGAATTTCTAGATACTTTCTAGTTTAATTACAAAAGAACTTTCTTCCATGAATACTCAATTTACAATAGTTCCTTCCCACCATCATGTCTCTCTACTGGATTTTCATCAGAGCACCTATCTCCAAATATCCAGCTTCTCAATGTATTACTTGTCTCATGTCGGTCTTTTCCATTGCAATGGAATCTACATGAGAGCACCCTGCTTGTCAAATATCCCTAATAGTCTACAACACTGCCTGGTGATAAAATAGATGTTCAGTTAATATTTGTTATTTATAATTAAATTAAGCTCCACGGATAAAATGAAAATGTTTAGAAGTTTTATTTTTATGTCTTGGTATGGATTAAACATAAAAAATAGTATGTCCCTTCTTTGTGTTTGAAGAACTTCACTAAACAACCTGTCAGATGAGTTCTAATTTGCTAAAACTTCTTTCTCCTTTTATAAGGGTAATTTTTCCTTGGGAATTCAAATGTAAAAATGCAGAAAAAAATCTCTAGAGTATTTATATTTAAAGTTTCCAAAAAGTATCTGTGATGATAGGTTATGATATAATAACTGCTAGAACATCACATGTTTGTGTAATGCCTGAAAAATATTCCCTGGATAGAATTAGCTAATGGTGATTGTATCATGTGATACCTAATTGCTCAATGGAATAATATACTTTGTCTTTTTTGCCCCTCTTTTATGGAGAATGGGGTCTTATTATGTTGTCCAGGCAGGTCTCGAACTCCTGGGCTGAAGCTATCCTCCTGCCTCTGCCTCCCTAAGTGCAGGGATTACAGGCCACTGTGCTCAGCCCAATAATATACTTTTCAGGACATTCTCCACTTACCTGAAACTCAACAGAAACATTTACAACCCAAATTAGGAATTATATGCCCGCTGATCACATAGGGCATGCCAAATGTGCCTTATCTTCAATTTTAAATGCCATAATCTTATTTCTTAAAACTGTCTTTTTAGAGTTTTGATGTTCAATATACTTTTCAAGTCTTTAGTTGTGCAAGGAAAACATGCTCAATATGCATTGGAAAAAAAAAGAAAATCAACTCAATTGTATATGAATGGCAACACCACTGGAAAATCTCAAATATTTTCAGGTAACATAAAATACAAGAAAAATGGCATAATCACTACCGATTCAATGGCTGTGAGAATGTTAGCAACTTATAACTTTTTATTAATTAGGCCCTGATTATACTTTTTTTGTCTAAGATAAGAATTTTTTACCTTACACATATACACTTAATTTTTAAACAAATATGTATTAAAATTTTTCTGTTTACTGTGGTATTTCTTTTGAGAAATCAGACGTACAGAACTATGTCTTCCATTTGTAGCTGATGTTTTGGTAAAAGAAGATGACAAAAGACATTGTATTTATTTCAGAATTGCTAGAAACCTGAGTAGAAAGAAAGCAGAATCTATATAATCTTAAAAGGAATTATTTCCAACAATAAAACATAATACAGAATGCCAGGGCCTCCATCGAATCAAAAAGAACAAATTTAGCTTAGGATTAATAATAAACTCCAGTTGTATTATTAAAATGCAAAATTTGAAAACCATCTTGCTAAGTGACGGAATGGGCTTTGTTAACAATTGAGTTGTTCAATTTGCCTAAAAAGTGGAAACCTTTAAAAACCTCAGAGGTGACTTCCTGACCTTTACTGTATTACAAATAGGCCTGATGTTCAAGATCCACATCGATTATATGCTTGAATGAGCTCAGTATTTATTGTTCTTTCATATCATTAAAAGAGCTAAAAGGTTGGGGAAATGCATAATGTAAAGAAAGGTCAAGTGGTAATCATGGTGTGAAATGCTGTTACATGTGTAACTATAATAATTCTTTAGACTTTATGCTCCCTGGAGATGAAGGTGTTCAAAATTGTTCACCTACCAAGGTTTATATTGTGCTAAATATAGCTCAGCACTCTAAATGGTGGAATTAGCCTGACCTTTCGCTCCTCAGCATCAGCGATGGTCTTTTCCCGGCTCACTTTCTCCGTCTGAAGGCCGATCTTTGTGATCAGAGCTTCGGCATCGTGATTTCTCAGTTGCAACTCGCCTTCCTGAGAGGCAAGTCTGGCTTTTAGATCTCCCACCTAAAACAAAAGTCATTATTCTTACGTCACTGGTCTTGTTCACAACAAATCCCAGATAGAGCTTATTGTTGGGAATGAATTCAGGGATCCCTAACAATTTGTATCTTGCATCTGTCTCTACCCTGATTTTCACTGTCTTCTGATTTGCAAAAATGCAGCCACGTTGTTTTTCTCCATATGAGAACAAACAGAATAATATTTTCCAATAATTTTGCAGGAAATATAAATAATTTTTGTCAGTACTAACAGGTTGAGTAGGGAAGCTGCTCTTCCCTCTGTCTGACCACATGCTCCTTCACCCACATCTGCTTTTGGGTCCTAGGCAGCTCAGGCTCAAGGAAGCAGAGGTCGTGGGAAGACATACTTGGTGATGAGCTGGAAGAACTATGCCTCTCACTCTCCAACAGATGGTTGCTGGAGGCTTCAGTAAGTTGAAGACATGAATGCTCCTTGCCTGACTGCAGATTAATTGGCTGCATATTAAAATGCCCACGGATAGGTCTCACCTCTTTCCATCAAACAGAAAATGGCCCTCTTGATTTTTTTCACCTCATTTATGATGGTGAAGCTAACCCAATATTCAAATTAATACCTACTAAGAAAAGCAAACTGTGTGTTTGGGGTATTAGTATGCTGTGGCCAAAATTCAGTGAGCTTCAGGGGCATACATGTCTCCCATCAGTCCATCACTAAATAACCTTACTCAGCTCTTGGAGAACTTAGCCTTCCAAGGAATCCATAAATTCATCTGCTAAAAAGAACTGTCCATTTTTTTCAGTTATAATTTCATTAGGTTCAGAAGGCATTACTAGGTTCCTCAGTTTGAGGGTCATGTAACTAAAAGCAGAAGTGAGGTACTAGAGAAAAAAAACATGACTCAGTTCTCAGAAATATCTGAAAGCAGCTTTATACATCACAATAATTATCTCTGCATTGCACTTCTTTTCCAAAAGTATAAATATTACCATTAAAAAATCATAGCAGCAAAGAACAATCATAACCATTTACATTTATTTTAACTCAATTGCTAAAGACATTTCAGTGGTTTCATCTTGTGGAACGACGTCCCATTACTATATGCAAGTAATCTTGCAGTTTCCACCCAACGCAGTATATTTACACTCTATCTAAAAAGCATGATTACTACTATGGCTGCTACTTGTACTATTATAGATTAAGCTATGGCTGATTTTTCAGCCTCTATAAATTCAGTGTAACTTTGCATAGTGACACGCTTCTCAGTTCTTTTTAGCCATATGAAACTAGTATTAGGTTAGGCCACAGTCAAAAGAATCATCCATCAGGAAAATTCAGGTAAAACCACCATATCACTACACGCCTATTAGAATGGTTAAAATAAAAATTAGAGATGCCACCAAATTATTGCAAGGAAGCTGAGAAACTGGCTCTCTCATACACTGCTGGTAGTAATGTATAATGTCACACCCATTCTGGAAAGAATTTGCCTGTTTTCTATAAATGTAAACATGCAAGTACCACACAATTCAGTAATTTCATTTTTGGTCATTTGTGGATTTATGCCTACAAAAAAAACCTGTACATGAGTATTCATAACAGCTTTATTTATAATAGCCAAAACCCAGAAATAACCCAGATGCCCTTCAGTGGTTGAATGGTTAAATTGTGCTACCTTCATTCTGTGGAATACTGCTCAACAATAAAAAAGAACAAATTATGGATACACCAAATACCTTGGTTGGATCTCAGGGGAATTATGCTGAATGAAGAAAACCAATAACCAAAGGTTACATATTTGTATAGCATTTTTGAAATGACAAAATTATAGACATGGAGAATAGATTAGTGATGGCCAGGAACTGGATTCAGGAGGTGGGGAAGAAGTGGGGGGTAACGTAGGTGTGGTTATAAAATGGCAACATGGGATCTTTCTGTAGATGGAAGTTTTCTGTGTCTTGACTGTGTTAGTGAGTACCCAGACCTACATGTGATAAAACTACATAAAAGTAAACACACACACATACACACACGCATGCACACACATACATACAAGTAAAACTGGAAATCTGAATAAGGTCTGTGGATTGTACCAATGCCACTTTCCTGGTTCTGGCATTGTACTAGTTATGCAGGATGCTACCACTGAACCTATAAGATGTGACAGGGACCTGTCTGTACTATGTTTTGTAATTTCTTCTGAATCTATTATCATCTCAAAATAGAAATAAAGCAAAAAGAATCACCCAAGAGACTAGGACAAAATTGTGTTATTTCAAGCCCTAATTTCAGTTTCTAAGGAAGCTGTTAGCTCTGAAATATTCAGTGACTGAAGCCGTGGAAGCAAGGCTTTCTCTATAAAGAAAGGTCACTAGGACTATCTGTGATGACCTAAGCTGACATCTAGAGAGAGGTTATTTGGCTGTAAAAGGGGCTTATAGCTTTACTGTAAAGAATGAACACTGCTAATGTTTTCAAATGACATGGCATTCCTTAAGGCAGACCCTTAGAGGATACATGCCCCAATATACAGGCATTATGCTCACCATACAACCTGATCTTACGCTATATGGCTCTCCAATTCTCCAAATAGGAAACCAACCTTCCTTTTTATAACCCACTTATTTCTAAAACTGCCATGTAGCTATTGAATATTCCAACCACTTTTTTGATATTAAGAGCATTCCATGCACAAATACCTAATGAAAAGAAATCACCGTCAGTCTTTCCATCAAGACTTCATGTGTCAATCAAGATGTCTTGTGTCTTTACAGACTTTCTGCCTGTGGTTCTCAGCTAAGGGGGAGTAAAGAGACCCAAGCAGCCCTGGACTTGGCAGACATAGTGAATTGGCCCTCCCGTCTCTTTCTCCTCGCCCATCCCCCCGACTCATCAATATGTAACTGAGGTGACTATTAAGAAATCACAGTCTCTCTCCTCTTCTTTTTTCCTATGGCTGAGATGCTGCCACCACTGGAATGGTCCAGGATGGTACCCCACTTGCTTTTAGCTCACAACCTTTAAGTATGGCAGAAGCACTTATTTCTTTGCTAAGGATGCCCCCACAGTATTGAAAGCTCAGTTTGGGTGACAACACTATCATTTCCTGATAGTGGGCAAAGTCAACAGGTTCAGTTTGGGATGGCATTCAAAGGGATATAAATGCATTGTGACACAGAGCTCCTTCCTCATCTTATTTAGCACAATAAGACTCCAGGGAAAATCTTTTTTATGGAAAGGGGTCTTGATTTAAATGAGACAGAAGAGGATAGACAGATAGAAGAAAACTG